>NC_090654.1:101479419-101637394 GCF_040937935.1 Hyperolius riggenbachi
ACAAAGTGAGCTGTAAAAAATAGTTGGGTGGTAAATGCGAACAGAGAGTACCGATCTTTCTGGCATCACACACTGAAATTAAACCATCAGCCCGTCGCTCCCCTAAATAAGAGGGCCGGACCACCAAGCAGTGAGTATGACAAACATAAAATTATAAAAAACATCTTCTAAAGTTTTAAACTTTCTCTTCTAAAATCTATGGCAGTGATGGCTAACCTTGGCACTCCAACTGTCCAAAAACTACAAATCCCATCATGCCTCTGCCTCCCCAAGTTATGCTTAGAGCTGTCAGAGCATTGCAATGCCTGACGGGACTTTTAGTTTCACCACAGCTGGAGTGCCAAGGTTAGCCATCACTGACCTATGGCCTCCTCCTCCCCAATAGCCATAGCCATTCCTCTCCTAAGTCAATGGTTCTTGCGACTGTATGTAACGCCATATGGCATCACACGTTAAAAAAAAAAGAAGTAAAACTACACTATCAGCCCGTCGCACTCCTAACAAAGGAGCGCCGGACCACAATATGTTAAAAATGACAAACATATAACAAAAAGATAATTACCTAACATGCATAATACAAACAATCACAGACATACACATATTTTACACATAAAAAGGCCCACAAAGTGAGCCGTAAAAAATAGTTGGGTGGTATCTGCGAATAGAGAGTACCGATCTTTCTGGCATCACACATTGAAATTAAACCATCAGCCCGTTGCTCCCCTAAATAAGAGGGCCGGACCACCAAGCAGTGAGTATGACAAACATAAAACAATAAAAAACATCTTCTAAAGTATTAAACGTACTCTTCCACAACCTATGGCAGTGATGGCTAACCTTGGCACTCCAACTGTCCAAAAACTACAAATCCCATCATGCCTCTGCCTCCCCGAGTTATGCTTAGAGCTGTCAGAGCATTGCAATGCCTGATGGGACTTTTAGTTTCACCACAGCTGGAGTACCAAGGTTAGCCATCACTGACCTATGGCCTCCTCCTCCCCAAAAGCCATAGCCATTCCTCTCCTAAGTCAATGGTTCTTGCGACTGTATGTAACGCCTTATGGCATCACATGCTAAAAAAAAAGAAGTATAACTACACTATCAGCCCGTCGCACTCCTAACAAAGAAGCGCCGGACCACAATATGGTAAAAATGACAAACAGAAAACAAAAAGATAATTACCTAACATGCATAATACAAACAATCACAGACATACACATATTTTACACATAAAAAGGCCCACAAAGTGAGCTGTAAAAAATAGTTGGGTGGTAAATGCGAACAGAGAGTACCGATCCTTATAGGATCACACACTGAAATTAAACCATCAGCCCGTCGCTCCCCTAAATAAGAGGGCCGGACCACCAAGCAGTGAGTATGACAAACATAAAACAATAAAAAACATCTTTTAAAGTTTTAAACTTTCTCTTCTAAAACCTATGGCAGTGATGGCTAACCTTGGTACTCCAACTGTCCAAAAACTACAAATCCCATCATGCCTTTGCCTCCCCGAGTTATGCTTAGAGCTGTCAGAGCATTGCAATGCCCGACGGGACTTTTAGTTTCACCACAGCTGGAGTGCCAATGTTAGCCATCACTGACCTATGGCCTCCTCCTCCCCAATAGCCATAGCCATTCCTCTCCTAAGTCAATGATTCTTGCGACTGTATGTAACTCCATATGGCATCACACGCTAAAAAAAAAAGAAGTAAAACTACACTATCAGCCCGTCGCACTCCTAACAAAGGAGCGCCGGACCACAATATGTTAAAAATGACAAACATATAACAAAAAGATAATTACCTAACATGCATAATACAAACAATCACAGACATACACATATTTTACACATAAAAAGGCCCACAAAGTGAGCCGTAAAAAATAGTTGGGTGGTATCTGCGAATAGAGAGTACCGATCTTTCTGGCATCACACATTGAAATTAAACCATCAGCCCGTTGCTCCCCTAAATAAGAGGGCCGGACCACCAAGCAGTGAGTATGACAAACATAAAACAATAAAAAACATCTTCTAAAGTATTAAACGTACTCTTCCACAACCTATGGCAGTGATGGCTAACCTTGGCACTCCAACTGTCCAAAAACTACAAATCCCATCATGCCTCTGCCTCCCCGAGTTATGCTTAGAGCTGTCAGAGCATTGCAATGCCTGATGGGACTTTTAGTTTCACCACAGCTGGAGTACCAAGGTTAGCCATCACTGACCTATGGCCTCCTCCTCCCCAAAAGCCATAGCCATTCCTCTCCTAAGTCAATGGTTCTTGCGACTGTATGTAACGCCTTATGGCATCACATGCTAAAAAAAAAGAAGTATAACTACACTATCAGCCCGTCGCACTCCTAACAAAGGAGCGCCGGACCACAATATGGTAAAAATGACAAACAAACATATAACAAAAAGATAATTACCTAACATGCATAATACAAACAATCACAGACATACACATATTTTACACATAAAAAGGCCCACAAAGTGAGCTGTAAAAAATAGTTGGGTGGTAAATGCGAACAGAGAGTACCGATCCTTATAGGATCACACACTGAAATTAAACCATCAGCCCGTCGCTCCCCTAAATAAGAGGGCCGGACCACCAAGCAGTGAGTATGACAAACATAAAACAATAAAAAACATCTTTTAAAGTTTTAAACTTTCTCTTCTAAAACCTATGGCAGTGATGGCTAACCTTGGTACTCCAACTGTCCAAAAACTACAAATCCCATCATGCCTTTGCCTCCCCGAGTTATGCTTAGAGCTGTCAGAGCATTGCAATGCCTGACGGGACTTTTAGTTTCACCACAGCTGGAGTGCCAATGTTAGCCATCACTGACCTATGGCCTCCTCCTTCCCAATAGCCATAGCCATTCCTCTCCTAAGTCAATGGTTCTTGCGACTGTATGTAACGCCATATGGCATCACACGCTAAAAAAAAAATAAAAAAAAAGAAGTAAAACTACACTATCAGCCCGTCGCACTCCTAACAAAGGAGCGCCGGACCACGATATGGTAAAAATGACAAACATATAACAAAAAGATAATCACCTAACATGCATAATACAAACAATCACAGACATACACATATTTTACACATAAAAAGGCCCACAAAGTGAGCCGTAAAAAATAGTTGGGTGGTAAATGCGAACAGAGAGTACCGATCTTTCTGGCATCACACATTGAAATTAAACCATCAGCCCGTCGCACCCCTAAATAAGAGGGCCGGACCACCAAGCAGTGAGTATGACAAACATAAAACAATAAAAAACATCTTCTAAAGTATTAAACGTACTCTTCCACAACCTATGGCAGTGATGGCTAACCTTGGCACTCCAACTGTCCAAAAACTACAAATCCCATCATGCCTCTGCCTCCCCGAGTTATGCTTAGAGCTGTCAGAGCATTGCAATGCCTGATGGGACTTTTAGTTTCACCACAGCTGGAGTACCAAGGTTAGCCATCACTGACCTATGGCCTCCTCCTCCCCAAAAGCCATAGCCATTCCTCTCCTAAGTCAATGGTTCTTGCGACTGTATGTAACGCCTTATGGCATCACATGCTAAAAAAAAAGAAGTAAAACTACACTATCAGCCCGTCGCACTCCTAACAAAGGAGCGCCGGACCACAATATGTTAAAAATGACAAACATATAACAAAAAGATAATTACCTAACATGCATAATACAAACAATCACAGACATACACATATTTTACACATAAAAAGGCCCACAAAGTGAGCTGTAAAAAATAGTTGGGTGGTAAATGCGAACAGAGAGTACCGATCTTTCTGGCATCACACACTGAAATTAAACCATCAGCCCGTCGCTCCCCTAAATAAGAGGGCCGGACCACCAAGCAGTGAGTATGACAAACATAAAACTATAAAAAACATCTTCTAAAGTTTTAAACTTTCTCTTCTAAAATCTATGGCAGTGATGGCTAACCTTGGCACTCCAACTGTCCAAAAACTACAAATCCCATCATGCCTCTGCCTCCCCAAGTTATGCTTAGAGCTGTCAGAGCATTGCAATGCCTGACGGGACTTTTAGTTTCACCACAGCTGGAGTGCCAAGGTTAGCCATCACTGACCTATGGCCTCCTCCTCCCCAATAGCCATAGCCATTCCTCTCCTAAGTCAATGGTTCATGCGACTGTATGTAACGCCATATGGCATCACACGCTAAAAAAAAAAGAAGTAAAACTACACTATCAGCCCGTCGCACTCCTAACAAAGGAGCGCCGGACCACAATATGTTAAAAATGACAAACATATAACAAAAAGATAATTACCTAACATGCATAATACAAACAATCACAGACATACACATATTTTACACATAAAAAGGCCCACAAAGTGAGCCGTAAAAAATAGTTGGGTGGTATCTGCGAATAGAGAGTACCGATCTTTCTGGCATCACACATTGAAATTAAACCATCAGCCCGTTGCTCCCCTAAATAAGAGGGCCGGACCACCAAGCAGTGAGTATGACAAACATAAAACAATAAAAAACATCTTCTAAAGTATTAAACGTACTCTTCCACAACCTATGGCAGTGATGGCTAACCTTGGCACTCCAACTGTCCAAAAACTACAAATCCCATCATGCCTCTGCCTCCCCGAGTTATGCTTAGAGCTGTCAGAGCATTGCAATGCCTGATGGGACTTTTAGTTTCACCACAGCTGGAGTACCAAGGTTAGCCATCACTGACCTATGGCCTCCTCCTCCCCAAAAGCCATAGCCATTCCTCTCCTAAGTCAATGGTTCTTGCGACTGTATGTAACGCCTTATGGCATCACATGCTAAAAAAAAAGAAGTATAACTACACTATCAGCCCGTCGCACTCCTAACAAAGAAGCGCCGGACCACAATATGGTAAAAATGACAAACAGAAAACAAAAAGATAATTACCTAACATGCATAATACAAACAATCACAGACATACACATATTTTACACATAAAAAGGCCCACAAAGTGAGCTGTAAAAAATAGTTGGGTGGTAAATGCGAACAGAGAGTACCGATCCTTATAGGATCACACACTGAAATTAAACCATCAGCCCGTCGCTCCCCTAAATAAGAGGGCCGGACCACCAAGCAGTGAGTATGACAAACATAAAACAATAAAAAACATCTTTTAAAGTTTTAAACTTTCTCTTCTAAAACCTATGGCAGTGATGGCTAACCTTGGTACTCCAACTGTCCAAAAACTACAAATCCCATCATGCCTTTGCCTCCCCGAGTTATGCTTAGAGCTGTCAGAGCATTGCAATGCCCGCGGGACTTTTAGTTTCACCACAGCTGGAGTGCCAATGTTAGCCATCACTGACCTATGGCCTCCTCCTCCCCAATAGCCATAGCCATTCCTCTCCTAAGTCAATGGTTCTTGCGACTGTATGTAACGCCATATGGCATCACACCCAAAAAAAAAAAAAAAAAAAAGAAGTAAAACTACACTATCAGCCCGTCGCACTCCTAACAAAGGAGCGCCGGACCACGATATGGTAAAAATGACAAACATATAACAAAAAGATAATCACCTAACATGCATAATACAAACAATCACAGACATACACATATTTTACACATAAAAAGGCCCACAAAGTGAGCCGTAAAAAATAGTTGGGTGGTATCTGCGAATAGAGAGTACCGATCTTTCTGGCATCACACATTGAAATTAAACCATCAGCCCGTCGCTCCCCTAAATAAGAGGGCCGGACCACCAAGCAGTGAGTATGACAAACATAAAACAATAAAAAACATCTTCTAAAGTTTTAAACTTTCTCTTCTAAAATCTATGGCAGTGATGGCTAACCTTGGCACTCCAACTGTCCACAAACTACAAATCCCATCATGCCTCTGCCTCCCCAAGTTATGCTTAGAGCTGTCAGAGCATTGCAATGCCTGACGGGACTTTTAGTTTCACCACAGCTGGAGTGCCAAGGTTAGCCATCACTGACCTATGGCCTCCTCCTCCCCAATAGCTATAGCCATTCCTCTCCTAAGTCAATGATTCTTGCGACTGTATGTAACTCCATATGGCATCACACGCTAAAAAAAAAAGAAGTAAAACTACACTATCAGCCCGTCGCACTCCTAACAAAGGAGCGCCGGACCACAATATGTTAAAAATGACAAACATATAACAAAAAGATAATTACCTAACATGCATAATACAAACAATCACAGACATACACATATTTTACACATAAAAAGGCCCACAAAGTGAGCTGTAAAAAATAGTTGGGTGGTAAATGCGAACAGAGAGTACCGATCTTTCTGGCATCACACACTGAAATTAAACCATCAGCCCGTCGCTCCCCTAAATAAGAGGGCCGGACCACCAAGCAGTGAGTATGACAAACATAAAACAATAAAAAACATCTTCTAAAGTTTTAAACTTTCTCTTCTAAAATCTATGGCAGTGATGGCTAACCTTGGCACTCCAACTGTCCAAAAACTACAAATCCCATCATGCCTCTGCCTCCCCAAGTTATGCTTAGAGCTGTCAGAGCATTGCAATGCCTGACGAGACTTTTAGTTTCACCACAGCTGGAGTGCCAAGGTTAGCCATCACTGACCTATGGCCTCCTCCTCCCCAATAGCCATAGCCATTCCTCTCCTAAGTCAATGGTTCTTGCGACTGTATGTAACGCCATATGGCATCACACGCTAAAAAAAAAAGAAGTAAAACTACACTATCAGCCCGTCGCACTCCTAACAAAGGAGCGCCGGACCACAATATGTTAAAAATGACAAACATATAACAAAAAGATAATTACCTAACATGCATAATACAAACAATCACAGACATACACATATTTTACACATAAAAAGGCCCACAAAGTGAGCCGTAAAAAATAGTTGGGTGGTATCTGCGAATAGAGAGTACCGATCTTTCTGGCATCACACATTGAAATTAAACCATCAGCCCGTTGGTCCCCTAAATAAGAGGGCCGGACCACCAAGCAGTGAGTATGACAAACATAAAACAATAAAAAACATCTTCTAAAGTTTTAAACTTTCTCTTCTAAAATCTATGGCAGTGATGGCTAACCTTGGCACTCCAACTGTCCAAAAACTACAAATCCCATCATGCCTCTGCCTCCCCGAGTTATGCTTAGAGCTGTCAGAGCATTGCAATGCCTGATGGGACTTTTAGTTTCACCACAGCTGGAGTACCAAGGTTAGCCATCACTGACCTATGGCCTCCTCCTCCCCAAAAGCCATAGCCATTCCTCTCCTAAGTCAATGGTTCTTGCGACTGTATGTAACGCCTTATGGCATCACATGCTAAAAAAAAAGAAGTATAACTACACTATCAGCCCGTCGCACTCCTAACAAAGGAGCGCCGGACCACAATATGTTAAAAATGACAAACATATAACAAAAAGATAATTACCTAACATGCATAATACAAACAATCACAGACATACACATATTTTACACATAAAAAGGCCCACAAAGTGAGCTGTAAAAAATAGTTGGGTGGTAAATGCGAACAGAGAGTACCGATCTTTCTGGCATCACACACTGAAATTAAACCATCAGCCCGTCGCTCCCCTAAATAAGAGGGCCGGACCACCAAGCAGTGAGTATGACAAACATAAAACAATAAAAAACATCTTCTAAAGTTTTAAACTTTCTCTTCTAAAATCTATGGCAGTGATGGCTAACCTTGGCACTCCAACTGTCCAAAAACTACAAATCCCATCATGCCTCTGCCTCCCCAAGTTATGCTTAGAGCTGTCAGAGCATTGCAATGCCTGACGGGACTTTTAGTTTCACCACAGCTGGAGTGCCAAGGTTAGCCATCACTGACCTATGGCCTCCTCCTCCCCAATAGCCATAGCCATTCCTCTCCTAAGTCAATGGTTCTTGCGACTGTATGTAACGCCATATGGCATCACACGCTAAAAAAAAAAGAAGTAAAACTACACTATCAGCCCGTCGCACTCCTAACAAAGGAGCGCCGGACCACAATATATTAAAAATGACAAACATAAAACAAAAAGATAATTACCTAACATGCATAATACAAACAATCACAGACATACACATATTTTACACATAAAAAGGCCCACAAAGTGAGCCGTAAAAAATAGTTGGGTGGTATCTGCGAATAGAGAGTACCGATCTTTCTGGCATCACACATTGAAATTAAACCATCAGCCCGTTGCTCCCCTAAATAAGAGGGCCGGACCACCAAGCAGTGAGTATGACAAACATAAAACAATAAAAAACATCTTCTAAAGTTTTAAACTTTCTCTTCTAAAATCTATGGCAGTGATGGCTAATCTTGGCACTCCAACTGTCCAAAAACTACAAATCCCATCATGCCTCTGCCTCCCCAAGTTATGCTTAGAGCTGTCAGAGCATTGCAATGCCTGACGGGACTTTTAGTTTCACCAAAGCTGGAGTGCCAAGGTTAGCCATCACTGACCTATGGCCTCCTCCTCCCCAATATCCATAGCCATTCCTCTCCTAAGTCAATGGTTCTTGCGACTGTATGTAACGCCATATGGCATCACACGCTAAAAAAAAAAGAAGTAAAACTACACTATCAGCCCGTCGCACTCCTAGCAAAGGAGCGCCGGACCACAATATGTTAAAAATGACAAACATATAACAAAAAGATAATTACCTAACATGCATAATACAAACAATCACAGACATACACATATTTTACACATAAAAAGGCCCACAAAGTGAGCCGTAAAAAATAGTTGGGTGGTATCTGCGAATAGAGAGTACCGATCTTTCTGGCATCACACATTGAAATTAAACCATCAGCCCGTTGCTCCCCTAAATAAGAGGGCCGGACCACCAAGCAGTGAGTATGACAAACATAAAACAATAAAAAACATCTTCTAAAGTTTTAAACTTTCTCTTCTAAAATCTATGGCAGTGATGGCTAACCTTGGCACTCCAACTGTCCAAAAACTACAAATCCCATCATGCCTCTGCCTCCCCAAGTTATGCTTAGAGCTGTCAGAGCATTGCAATGCCTGACGGGACTTTTAGTTTCACCACAGCTGGAGTGCCAAGGTTAGCCATCACTGACCTATGGCCTCCTCCTCCCCAATAGCCATAGCCATTCCTCTCCTAAGTCAATGGTTCTTGCGACTGTATGTAACGCCATATGGCATCACACGCTAAAAAAAAAAGAAGTAAAACTACACTATCAGCCCGTCGCACTCCTAACAAAGGAGCGCCGGACCACAATATGTTAAAAATGACAAACATATAACAAAAAGATAATTACCTAACATGCATAATACAAACAATCACAGACATACACATATTTTACACATAAAAAGGCCCACAAAGTGAGCCGTAAAAAATAGTTGGGTGGTATCTGCGAAAAGAGAGTACCGATCTTTCTGGCATCACACATTGAAATTTAATCATCAGCCCGTTGCTCCCCTAAATAAGAGGGCCGGACCACCAAGCAGTGAGTATGACAAACATAAAACAATAAAAAACATCTTCTAAAGTATTAAACGTACTCTTCCACAACCTATGGCAGTGATGGCTAACCTTGGCACTCCAACTGTCCAAAAACTACAAATCCCATCATGCCTCTGCCTCCCCGAGTTATGCTTAGAGCTGTCAGAGCATTGCAATGCCTGATGGGACTTTTAGTTTCACCACAGCTGGAGTACCAAGGTTAGCCATCACTGACCTATGGCCTCCTCCTCCCCAAAAGCCATAGCCATTCCTCTCCTAAGTCAATGGTTCTTGCGACTGTATGTAACGCCTTATGGCATCACATGCTAAAAAAAAAGAAGTATAACTACACTATCAGCCCGTCGCACTCCTAACAAAGGAGCGCCGGACCACAATATGGTAAAAATGACAAACATATAACAAAAAGATAATTACCTAACATGCATAATACAAACAATCACAGACATACACATATTTTACACATAAAAAGGCCCACAAAGTGAGCTGTAAAAAATAGTTGGGTGGTAAATGCGAACAGAGAGTACCGATCCTTATAGGATCACACACTGAAATTAAACCATCAGCCCGTCGCTCCCCTAAATAAGAGGGCCGGACCACCAAGCAGTGAGTATGACAAACATAAAACAATAAAAAACATCTTTTAAAGTTTTAAACTTTCTCTTCTAAAACCTATGGCAGTGATGGCTAACCTTGGCACTCCAACTGTCCAAAAACTACAAATCCCATCATGCCTCTGCCTCCCCAAGTTATGCTTAGAGCTGTCAGAGCATTGCAATGCCTGACGGGACTTTTAGTTTCACCACAGCTGGAGTGCCAAGGTTAGCCATCACTGACCTATGGCCTCCTCCTCCCCAATAGCCATAGCCATTCCTCTCCTAAGTCAATGGTTCTTGCGACTGTATGTAACGCCATATGGCATCACACGCTAAAAAAAAAAGAAGTAAAACTACACTATCAGCCCGTCGCACTCCTAACAAAGGAGCGCCGGACCACAATATGTTAAAAATGACAAACATATAACAAAAAGATAATTACCTAACATGCATAATACAAACAATCACAGACATACACATATTTTACACATAAAAAGGCCCACAAAGTGAGCCGTAAAAAATAGTTGGGTGGTATCTGCGAATAGAGAGTACCGATCTTTCTGGCATCACACATTGAAATTAAACCATCAGCCCGTTGCTCCCCTAAATAAGAGGGCCGGACCACCAAGCAGTGAGTATGACAAACATAAAACAATAAAAAACATCTTCTAAAGAATTAAACGTAGTCTTCCACAACCTATGGCAGTGATGGCTAACCTTGGCACTCCAACTGTCCAAAAACTACAAATCCCATCATGCCTCTGCCTCCCCAAGTTATGCTTAGAGCTGTCAGAGCATTGCAATGCCTGACGGGACTTTTAGTTTCACCACAGCTGGAGTGCCAAGGTTAGCCATCACTGACCTATGGCCTCCTCCTCCCCAATAGCCATAGCCATTCCTCTCCTAAGTCAATGGTTCTTGCGACTGTATGTAACGCCATATGGCATCACACGCTAAAAAAAAAAGAAGTAAAACTACACTATCAGCCCGTCGCACTCCTAACAAAGGAGCGCCGGACCACAATATGTTAAAAATGACAAACATATAACAAAAAGATAATTACCTAGCATGCATAATACAAACAATCACAGACATACACATATTTTACACATAAAAAGGCCCACAAAGTGAGCCGTAAAAAATAGTTGGGTGGTATCTGCGAATAGAGAGTACCGATCTTTCTGGCATCACACATTGAAATTAAACCATCAGCCCGTTGCTCCCCTAAATAAGAGGGCCGGACCACCAAGCAGTGAGTATGACAAACATAAAACAATAAAAAACATCTTCTAAAGTTTTAAACTTTCTCTTCTAAAATCTACGGCAGTGATGGCTAACCTTGGCACTCCAACTGTCCAAAAACTACAAATCCCATCATGCCTCTGCCTCCCCAAGTTATGCTTAGAGCTGTCAGAGCATTGCAATGCCTGACGGGACTTTTAGTTTCACCACAGCTGGAGTGCCAAGGTTAGCCATCACTGACCTATGGCCTCCTCCTCCCCAATAGCCATAGCCATTCCTCTCCTAAGTCAATGGTTCTTGCGACTGTATGTAACGCCATATGGCATCACACGTTAAAAAAAAAAGAAGTAAAACTACACTATCAGCCCGTCGCACTCCTAACAAAGGAGCGCCGGACCACAATATGTTAAAAATGACAAACATATAACAAAAAGATAATTACCTAACATGCATAATACAAACAATCACAGACATACACATATTTTACACATAAAAAGGCCCACAAAGTGAGCTGTAAAAAATAGTTGGGTGGTAAATGCGAACAGAGAGTACCGATCTTTCTGGCATCACACACTGAAATTAAACCATCAGCCCGTCGCTCCCCTAAATAAGAGGGCCGGACCACCAAGCAGTGAGTATGACAAACATAAAACAATAAAAAACATCTTCTAAAGTTTTAAACTTTCTCTTCTAAAATCTATGGCAGTGATGGCTAACCTTGGCACTCCAACTGTCCAAAAACTACAAATCCCATCATGCCTCTGCCTCCCCAAGTTATGCTTAGAGCTGTCAGAGCATTGCAATGCCTGACGGGACTTTTAGTTTCACCACAGCTGGAGTGCCAAGGTTAGCCATCACTGACCTATGGCCTCCTCCTCCCCAATAGCCATAGCCATTCCTCTCCTAAGTCAATGGTTCTTGCGACTGTATGTAACGCCATATGGCATCACACGCTAAAAAAAAAAGAAGTAAAACTACACTATCAGCCCGTCGCACTCCTAACAAAGGAGCGCCGGACCACAATATGTTAAAAATGACAAACATATAACAAAAAGATAATTACCTAACATGCATAATACAAACAATCACAGACATACACATATTTTACACATAAAAAGGCCCACAAAGTGAGCCGTAAAAAATAGTTGGGTGGTATCTGCGAATAGAGAGTACCGATCTTTCTGGCATCACACATTGAAATTAAACCATCAGCCCGTTGCTCCCCTAAATAAGAGGGCCGGACCACCAAGCAGTGAGTATGACAAACATAAAACAATAAAAAACATCTTCTAAAGAATTAAACGTAGTCTTCCACAACCTATGGCAGTGATGGCTAACCTTGGCACTCCAACTGTCCAAAAACTACAAATCCCATCATGCCTCTGCCTCCCCAAGTTATGCTTAGAGCTGTCAGAGCATTGCAATGCCTGACGGGACTTTTAGTTTCACCACAGCTGGAGTGCCAAGGTTAGCCATCACTGACCTATGGCCTCCTCCTCCCCAATAGCCATAGCCATTCCTCTCCTAAGTCAATGGTTCTTGCGACTGTATGTAACGCCATATGGCATCACACACTAAAAAAAAAAGAAGTAAAACTACACTATCAGCCCGTCGCACTCCTAACAAAGGAGCGCCGGACCACAATATGTTAAAAATGACAAACATATAACAAAAAGATAATTACCTAGCATGCATAATACAAACAATCACAGACATACACATATTTTACACATAAAAAGGCCCACAAAGTGAGCCGTAAAAAATAGTTGGGTGGTATCTGCGAATAGAGAGTACCGATCTTTCTGGCATCACACATTGAAATTAAACCATCAGCCCGTTGCTCCCCTAAATAAGAGGGCCGGACCACCAAGCAGTGAGTATGACAAACATAAAACAATAAAAAACATCTTCTAAAGTTTTAAACTTTCTCTTCTAAAATCTACGGCAGTGATGGCTAACCTTGGCACTCCAACTGTCCAAAAACTACAAATCCCATCATGCCTCTGCCTCCCCAAGTTATGCTTAGAGCTGTCAGAGCATTGCAATGCCTGACGGGACTTTTAGTTTCACCACAGCTGGAGTGCCAAGGTTAGCCATCACTGACCTATGGCCTCCTCCTCCCCAATAGCCATAGCCATTCCTCTCCTAAGTCAATGGTTCTTGCGACTGTATGTAACGCCATATGGCATCACACGTTAAAAAAAAAAGAAGTAAAACTACACTATCAGCCCGTCGCACTCCTAACAAAGGAGCGCCGGACCACAATATGTTAAAAATGACAAACATATAACAAAAAGATAATTACCTAACATGCATAATACAAACAATCACAGACATACACATATTTTACACATAAAAAGGCCCACAAAGTGAGCTGTAAAAAATAGTTGGGTGGTAAATGCGAACAGAGAGTACCGATCTTTCTGGCATCACACACTGAAATTAAACCATCAGCCCGTCGCTCCCCTAAATAAGAGGGCCGGACCACCAAGCAGTGAGTATGACAAACATAAAACAATAAAAAACATCTTCTAAAGTTTTAAACTTTCTCTTCTAAAATCTATGGCAGTGATGGCTAACCTTGGCACTCCAACTGTCCAAAAACTACAAATCCCATCATGCCTCTGCCTCCCCAAGTTATGCTTAGAGCTGTCAGAGCATTGCAATGCCTGACGGGACTTTTAGTTTCACCACAGCTGGAGTGCCAAGGTTAGCCATCACTGACCTATGGCCTCCTCCTCCCCAATAGCCATAGCCATTCCTCTCCTAAGTCAATGGTTCTTGCGACTGTATGTAACGCCATATGGCATCACACGCTAAAAAAAAAAGAAGTAACACTACACTATCAGCCCGTCGCACTCCTAACAAAGGAGCGCCGGACCACAATATGTTAAAA
Organism: Hyperolius riggenbachi; assembly: GCF_040937935.1. Classification (NCBI taxonomy): domain Eukaryota; kingdom Metazoa; phylum Chordata; class Amphibia; order Anura; family Hyperoliidae; genus Hyperolius; species Hyperolius riggenbachi. The sequence continues at coordinate 101,493,630 of NC_090654.1, forward strand.
ATGACAAACATATAACAAAAAGATAATTACCTAACATGCATAATACAAACAATCACAGACATACACATATTTTACACATAAAAAGGCCCACAAAGTGAGCCGTAAAAAATAGTTGGGTGGTATCTGCGAAAAGAGAGTACCGATCTTTCTGGCATCACACATTGAAATTTAATCATCAGCCCGTTGCTCCCCTAAATAAGAGGGCCGGACCACCAAGCAGTGAGTATGACAAACATAAAACAATAAAAAACATCTTCTAAAGTATTAAACGTACTCTTCCACAACCTATGGCAGTGATGGCTAACCTTGGCACTCCAACTGTCCAAAAACTACAAATCCCATCATGCCTCTGCCTCCCCGAGTTATGCTTAGAGCTGTCAGAGCATTGCAATGCCTGATGGGACTTTTAGTTTCACCACAGCTGGAGTACCAAGGTTAGCCATCACTGACCTATGGCCTCCTCCTCCCCAAAAGCCATAGCCATTCCTCTCCTAAGTCAATGGTTCTTGCGACTGTATGTAACGCCTTATGGCATCACATGCTAAAAAAAAAGAAGTATAACTACACTATCAGCCCGTCGCACTCCTAACAAAGGAGCGCCGGACCACAATATGGTAAAAATGACAAACATATAACAAAAAGATAATTACCTAACATGCATAATACAAACAATCACAGACATACACATATTTTACACATAAAAAGGCCCACAAAGTGAGCTGTAAAAAAATAGTTGGGTGGTAAATGCGAACAGAGAGTACCGATCCTTATAGGATCACACACTGAAATTAAACCATCAGCCCGTCGCTCCCCTAAATAAGAGGGCCGGACCACCAAGCAGTGAGTATGACAAACATAAAACAATAAAAAACATCTTTTAAAGTTTTAAACTTTCTCTTCTAAAACCTATGGCAGTGATGGCTAACCTTGGCACTCCAACTGTCCAAAAACTACAAATCCCATCATGCCTCTGCCTCCCCAAGTTATGCTTAGAGCTGTCAGAGCATTGCAATGCCTGACGGGACTTTTAGTTTCACCACAGCTGGAGTGCCAAGGTTAGCCATCACTGACCTATGGCCTCCTCCTCCCCAATAGCCATAGCCATTCCTCTCCTAAGTCAATGGTTCTTGCGACTGTATGTAACGCCATATGGCATCACACGCTAAAAAAAAAAGAAGTAAAACTACACTATCAGCCCGTCGCACTCCTAACAAAGGAGCGCCGGACCACAATATGTTAAAAATGACAAACATATAACAAAAAGATAATTACCTAACATGCATAATACAAACAATCACAGACATACACATATTTTACACATAAAAAGGCCCACAAAGTGAGCCGTAAAAAATAGTTGGGTGGTATCTGCGAATAGAGAGTACCGATCTTTCTGGCATCACACATTGAAATTAAACCATCAGCCCGTTGCTCCCCTAAATAAGAGGGCCGGACCACCAAGCAGTGAGTATGACAAACATAAAACAATAAAAAACATCTTCTAAAGAATTAAACGTAGTCTTCCACAACCTATGGCAGTGATGGCTAACCTTGGCACTCCAACTGTCCAAAAACTACAAATCCCATCATGCCTCTGCCTCCCCAAGTTATGCTTAGAGCTGTCAGAGCATTGCAATGCCTGACGGGACTTTTAGTTTCACCACAGCTGGAGTGCCAAGGTTAGCCATCACTGACCTATGGCCTCCTCCTCCCCAATAGCCATAGCCATTCCTCTCCTAAGTCAATGGTTCTTGCGACTGTATGTAACGCCATATGGCATCACACGCTAAAAAAAAAAGAAGTAAAACTACACTATCAGCCCGTCGCACTCCTAACAAAGGAGCGCCGGACCACAATATGTTAAAAATGACAAACATATAACAAAAAGATAATTACCTAGCATGCATAATACAAACAATCACAGACATACACATATTTTACACATAAAAAGGCCCACAAAGTGAGCCGTAAAAAATAGTTGGGTGGTATCTGCGAATAGAGAGTACCGATCTTTCTGGCATCACACATTGAAATTAAACCATCAGCCCGTTGCTCCCCTAAATAAGAGGGCCGGACCACCAAGCAGTGAGTATGACAAACATAAAACAATAAAAAACATCTTCTAAAGTTTTAAACTTTCTCTTCTAAAATCTACGGCAGTGATGGCTAACCTTGGCACTCCAACTGTCCAAAAACTACAAATCCCATCATGCCTCTGCCTCCCCAAGTTATGCTTAGAGCTGTCAGAGCATTGCAATGCCTGACGGGACTTTTAGTTTCACCACAGCTGGAGTGCCAAGGTTAGCCATCACTGACCTATGGCCTCCTCCTCCCCAATAGCCATAGCCATTCCTCTCCTAAGTCAATGGTTCTTGCGACTGTATGTAACGCCATATGGCATCACACGTTAAAAAAAAAAGAAGTAAAACTACACTATCAGCCCGTCGCACTCCTAACAAAGGAGCGCCGGACCACAATATGTTAAAAATGACAAACATATAACAAAAAGATAATTACCTAGCATGCATAATACAAACAATCACAGACATACACATATTTTACACATAAAAAGGCCCACAAAGTGAGCTGTAAAAAATAGTTGGGTGGTAAATGCGAACAGAGAGTACCGATCTTTCTGGCATCACACACTGAAATTAAACCATCAGCCCGTCGCTCCCCTAAATAAGAGGGCCGGACCACCAAGCAGTGAGTATGACAAACATAAAACAATAAAAAACATCTTCTAAAGTTTTAAACTTTCTCTTCTAAAATCTATGGCAGTGATGGCTAACCTTGGCACTCCAACTGTCCAAAAACTACAAATCCCATCATGCCTCTGCCTCCCCGAGTTATGCTTAGAGCTGTCAGAGCATTGCAATGCCTGACGGGACTTTTAGTTTCACCACAGCTGGAGTGCCAAGGTTAGCCATCACTGACCTATGGCCTCCTCCTCCCCAATAGCCATAGCCATTCCTCTCCTAAGTCAATGGTTCTTGCGACTGTATGTAACGCCATATGGCATCACACGCTAAAAAAAAAAGAAGTAAAACTACACTATCAGCCCGTCGCACTCCTAACAAAGGAGCGCCGGACCACAATATATTAAAAATGACAAACATAAAACAAAAAGATAATTACCTAACATGCATAATACAAACAATCACAGACATACACATATTTTACACATAAAAAGGCCCACAAAGTGAGCCGTAAAAAATAGTTGGGTGGTATCTGCGAATAGAGAGTACCGATCTTTCTGGCATCACACATTGAAATTAAACCATCAGCCCGTTGCTCCCCTAAATAAGAGGGCCGGACCACCAAGCAGTGAGTATGACAAACATAAAACAATAAAAAACATCTTCTAAAGTTTTAAACTTTCTCTTCTAAAATCTATGGCAGTGATGGCTAATCTTGGCACTCCAACTGTCCAAAAACTACAAATCCCATCATGCCTCTGCCTCCCCAAGTTATGCTTAGAGCTGTCAGAGCATTGCAATGCCTGACGGGACTTTTAGTTTCACCAAAGCTGGAGTGCCAAGGTTAGCCATCACTGACCTATGGCCTCCTCCTCCCCAATATCCATAGCCATTCCTCTCCTAAGTCAATGGTTCTTGCGACTGTATGTAACGCCATATGGCATCACACGCTAAAAAAAAAAGAAGTAAAACTACACTATCAGCCCGTCGCACTCCTAGCAAAGGAGCGCCGGACCACAATATGTTAAAAATGACAAACATATAACAAAAAGATAATTACCTAACATGCATAATACAAACAATCACAGACATACACATATTTTACACATAAAAAGGCCCACAAAGTGAGCCGTAAAAAATAGTTGGGTGGTATCTGCGAATAGAGAGTACCGATCTTTCTGGCATCACACATTGAAATTAAACCATCAGCCCGTTGCTCCCCTAAATAAGAGGGCCGGACCACCAAGCAGTGAGTATGACAAACATAAAACAATAAAAAACATCTTCTAAAGTTTTAAACTTTCTCTTCTAAAATCTATGGCAGTGATGGCTAACCTTGGCACTCCAACTGTCCAAAAACTACAAATCCCATCATGCCTCTGCCTCCCCAAGTTATGCTTAGAGCTGTCAGAGCATTGCAATGCCTGACGGGACTTTTAGTTTCACCACAGCTGGAGTGCCAAGGTTAGCCATCACTGACCTATGGCCTCCTCCTCCCCAATAGCCATAGCCATTCCTCTCCTAAGTCAATGGTTCTTGCGACTGTATGTAACGCCATATGGCATCACACGCTAAAAAAAAAAGAAGTAAAACTACACTATCAGCCCGTCGCACTCCTAACAAAGGAGCGCCGGACCACAATATGTTAAAAATGACAAACATATAACAAAAAGATAATTACCTAACATGCATAATACAAACAATCACAGACATACACATATTTTACACATAAAAAGGCCCACAAAGTGAGCCGTAAAAAATAGTTGGGTGGTATCTGCGAAAAGAGAGTACCGATCTTTCTGGCATCACACATTGAAATTTAATCATCAGCCCGTTGCTCCCCTAAATAAGAGGGCCGGACCACCAAGCAGTGAGTATGACAAACATAAAACAATAAAAAACATCTTCTAAAGTATTAAACGTACTCTTCCACAACCTATGGCAGTGATGGCTAACCTTGGCACTCCAACTGTCCAAAAACTACAAATCCCATCATGCCTCTGCCTCCCCGAGTTATGCTTAGAGCTGTCAGAGCATTGCAATGCCTGATGGGACTTTTAGTTTCACCACAGCTGGAGTACCAAGGTTAGCCATCACTGACCTATGGCCTCCTCCTCCCCAAAAGCCATAGCCATTCCTCTCCTAAGTCAATGGTTCTTGCGACTGTATGTAACGCCTTATGGCATCACATGCTAAAAAAAAAGAAGTATAACTACACTATCAGCCCGTCGCACTCCTAACAAAGGAGCGCCGGACCACAATATGGTAAAAATGACAAACATATAACAAAAAGATAATTACCTAACATGCATAATACAAACAATCACAGACATACACATATTTTACACATAAAAAGGCCCACAAAGTGAGCTGTAAAAAATAGTTGGGTGGTAAATGCGAACAGAGAGTACCGATCCTTATAGGATCACACACTGAAATTAAACCATCAGCCCGTCGCTCCCCTAAATAAGAGGGCCGGACCACCAAGCAGTGAGTATGACAAACATAAAACAATAAAAAACATCTTTTAAAGTTTTAAACTTTCTCTTCTAAAACCTATGGCAGTGATGGCTAACCTTGGCACTCCAACTGTCCAAAAACTACAAATCCCATCATGCCTCTGCCTCCCCAAGTTATGCTTAGAGCTGTCAGAGCATTGCAATGCCTGACGGGACTTTTAGTTTCACCACAGCTGGAGTGCCAAGGTTAGCCATCACTGACCTATGGCCTCCTCCTCCCCAATAGCCATAGCCATTCCTCTCCTAAGTCAATGGTTCTTGCGACTGTATGTAACGCCATATGGCATCACACGCTAAAAAAAAAAGAAGTAAAACTACACTATCAGCCCGTCGCACTCCTAACAAAGGAGCGCCGGACCACAATATGTTAAAAATGACAAACATATAACAAAAAGATAATTACCTAACATGCATAATACAAACAATCACAGACATACACATATTTTACACATAAAAAGGCCCACAAAGTGAGCCGTAAAAAATAGTTGGGTGGTATCTGCGAATAGAGAGTACCGATCTTTCTGGCATCACACATTGAAATTAAACCATCAGCCCGTTGCTCCCCTAAATAAGAGGGCCGGACCACCAAGCAGTGAGTATGACAAACATAAAACAATAAAAAACATCTTCTAAAGAATTAAACGTAGTCTTCCACAACCTATGGCAGTGATGGCTAACCTTGGCACTCCAACTGTCCAAAAACTACAAATCCCATCATGCCTCTGCCTCCCCAAGTTATGCTTAGAGCTGTCAGAGCATTGCAATGCCTGACGGGACTTTTAGTTTCACCACAGCTGGAGTGCCAAGGTTAGCCATCACTGACCTATGGCCTCCTCCTCCCCAATAGCCATAGCCATTCCTCTCCTAAGTCAATGGTTCTTGCGACTGTATGTAACGCCATATGGCATCACACGCTAAAAAAAAAAGAAGTAAAACTACACTATCAGCCCGTCGCACTCCTAACAAAGGAGCGCCGGACCACAATATGTTAAAAATGACAAACATATAACAAAAAGATAATTACCTAGCATGCATAATACAAACAATCACAGACATACACATATTTTACACATAAAAAGGCCCACAAAGTGAGCCGTAAAAAATAGTTGGGTGGTATCTGCGAATAGAGAGTACCGATCTTTCTGGCATCACACATTGAAATTAAACCATCAGCCCGTTGCTCCCCTAAATAAGAGGGCCGGACCACCAAGCAGTGAGTATGACAAACATAAAACAATAAAAAACATCTTCTAAAGTTTTAAACTTTCTCTTCTAAAATCTACGGCAGTGATGGCTAACCTTGGCACTCCAACTGTCCAAAAACTACAAATCCCATCATGCCTCTGCCTCCCCAAGTTATGCTTAGAGCTGTCAGAGCATTGCAATGCCTGACGGGACTTTTAGTTTCACCACAGCTGGAGTGCCAAGGTTAGCCATCACTGACCTATGGCCTCCTCCTCCCCAATAGCCATAGCCATTCCTCTCCTAAGTCAATGGTTCTTGCGACTGTATGTAACGCCATATGGCATCACACGTTAAAAAAAAAAGAAGTAAAACTACACTATCAGCCCGTCGCACTCCTAACAAAGGAGCGCCGGACCACAATATGTTAAAAATGACAAACATATAACAAAAAGATAATTACCTAACATGCATAATACAAACAATCACAGACATACACATATTTTACACATAAAAAGGCCCACAAAGTGAGCTGTAAAAAATAGTTGGGTGGTAAATGCGAACAGAGAGTACCGATCTTTCTGGCATCACACACTGAAATTAAACCATCAGCCCGTCGCTCCCCTAAATAAGAGGGCCGGACCACCAAGCAGTGAGTATGACAAACATAAAACAATAAAAAACATCTTCTAAAGTTTTAAACTTTCTCTTCTAAAATCTATGGCAGTGATGGCTAACCTTGGCACTCCAACTGTCCAAAAACTACAAATCCCATCATGCCTCTGCCTCCCCAAGTTATGCTTAGAGCTGTCAGAGCATTGCAATGCCTGACGGGACTTTTAGTTTCACCACAGCTGGAGTGCCAAGGTTAGCCATCACTGACCTATGGCCTCCTCCTCCCCAATAGCCATAGCCATTCCTCTCCTAAGTCAATGGTTCTTGCGACTGTATGTAACGCCATATGGCATCACACGCTAAAAAAAAAAGAAGTAAAACTACACTATCAGCCCGTCGCACTCCTAACAAAGGAGCGCCGGACCACAATATGTTAAAAATGACAAACATATAACAAAAAGATAATTACCTAACATGCATAATACAAACAATCACAGACATACACATATTTTACACATAAAAAGGCCCACAAAGTGAGCCGTAAAAAATAGTTGGGTGGTATCTGCGAATAGAGAGTACCGATCTTTCTGGCATCACACATTGAAATTAAACCATCAGCCCGTTGCTCCCCTAAATAAGAGGGCCGGACCACCAAGCAGTGAGTATGACAAACATAAAACAATAAAAAACATCTTCTAAAGAATTAAACGTAGTCTTCCACAACCTATGGCAGTGATGGCTAACCTTGGCACTCCAACTGTCCAAAAACTACAAATCCCATCATGCCTCTGCCTCCCCAAGTTATGCTTAGAGCTGTCAGAGCATTGCAATGCCTGACGGGACTTTTAGTTTCACCACAGCTGGAGTGCCAAGGTTAGCCATCACTGACCTATGGCCTCCTCCTCCCCAATAGCCATAGCCATTCCTCTCCTAAGTCAATGGTTCTTGCGACTGTATGTAACGCCATATGGCATCACACACTAAAAAAAAAAGAAGTAAAACTACACTATCAGCCCGTCGCACTCCTAACAAAGGAGCGCCGGACCACAATATGTTAAAAATGACAAACATATAACAAAAAGATAATTACCTAGCATGCATAATACAAACAATCACAGACATACACATATTTTACACATAAAAAGGCCCACAAAGTGAGCCGTAAAAAATAGTTGGGTGGTATCTGCGAATAGAGAGTACCGATCTTTCTGGCATCACACATTGAAATTAAACCATCAGCCCGTTGCTCCCCTAAATAAGAGGGCCGGACCACCAAGCAGTGAGTATGACAAACATAAAACAATAAAAAACATCTTCTAAAGTTTTAAACTTTCTCTTCTAAAATCTACGGCAGTGATGGCTAACCTTGGCACTCCAACTGTCCAAAAACTACAAATCCCATCATGCCTCTGCCTCCCCAAGTTATGCTTAGAGCTGTCAGAGCATTGCAATGCCTGACGGGACTTTTAGTTTCACCACAGCTGGAGTGCCAAGGTTAGCCATCACTGACCTATGGCCTCCTCCTCCCCAATAGCCATAGCCATTCCTCTCCTAAGTCAATGGTTCTTGCGACTGTATGTAACGCCATATGGCATCACACGTTAAAAAAAAAAGAAGTAAAACTACACTATCAGCCCGTCGCACTCCTAACAAAGGAGCGCCGGACCACAATATGTTAAAAATGACAAACATATAACAAAAAGATAATTACCTAACATGCATAATACAAACAATCACAGACATACACATATTTTACACATAAAAAGGCCCACAAAGTGAGCTGTAAAAAATAGTTGGGTGGTAAATGCGAACAGAGAGTACCGATCTTTCTGGCATCACACACTGAAATTAAACCATCAGCCCATCGCTCCCCTAAATAAGAGGGCCGGACCACCAAGCAGTGAGTATGACAAACATAAAACAATAAAAAACATCTTCTAAAGTTTTAAACTTTCTCTTCTAAAATCTATGGCAGTGATGGCTAACCTTGGCACTCCAACTGTCCAAAAACTACAAATCCCATCATGCCTCTGCCTCCCCAAGTTATGCTTAGAGCTGTCAGAGCATTGCAATGCCTGACGGGACTTTTAGTTTCACCACAGCTGGAGTGCCAAGGTTAGCCATCACTGACCTATGGCCTCCTCCTCCCCAATAGCCATAGCCATTCCTCTCCTAAGTCAATGGTTCTTGCGACTGTATGTAACGCCATATGGCATCACACGCTAAAAAAAAAAGAAGTAAAACTACACTATCAGCCCGTCGCACTCCTAACAAAGGAGCGCCGGACCACAATATGTTAAAAATGACAAACATATAACAAAAAGATAATTACCTAACATGCATAATACAAACAATCACAGACATACACATATTTTACACATAAAAAGGCCCACAAAGTGAGCCGTAAAAAATAGTTGGGTGGTATCTGCGAAAAGAGAGTACCGATCTTTCTGGCATCACACATTGAAATTTAATCATCAGCCCGTTGCTCCCCTAAATAAGAGGGCCGGACCACCAAGCAGTGAGTATGACAAACATAAAACAATAAAAAACATCTTCTAAAGTATTAAACGTACTCTTCCACAACCTATGGCAGTGATGGCTAACCTTGGCACTCCAACTGTCCAAAAACTACAAATCCCATCATGCCTCTGCCTCCCCGAGTTATGCTTAGAGCTGTCAGAGCATTGCAATGCCTGATGGGACTTTTAGTTTCACCACAGCTGGAGTACCAAGGTTAGCCATCACTGACCTATGGCCTCCTCCTCCCCAAAAGCCATAGCCATTCCTCTCCTAAGTCAATGGTTCTTGCGACTGTATGTAACGCCTTATGGCATCACATGCTAAAAAAAAAGAAGTATAACTACACTATCAGCCCGTCGCACTCCTAACAAAGGAGCGCCGGACCACAATATGGTAAAAATGACAAACATATAACAAAAAGATAATTACCTAACATGCATAATACAAACAATCACAGACATACACATATTTTACACATAAAAAGGCCCACAAAGTGAGCTGTAAAAAAATAGTTGGGTGGTAAATGCGAACAGAGAGTACCGATCCTTATAGGATCACACACTGAAATTAAACCATCAGCCCGTCGCTCCCCTAAATAAGAGGGCCGGACCACCAAGCAGTGAGTATGACAAACATAAAACAATAAAAAACATCTTTTAAAGTTTTAAACTTTCTCTTCTAAAACCTATGGCAGTGATGGCTAACCTTGGCACTCCAACTGTCCAAAAACTACAAATCCCATCATGCCTCTGCCTCCCCAAGTTATGCTTAGAGCTGTCAGAGCATTGCAATGCCTGACGGGACTTTTAGTTTCACCACAGCTGGAGTGCCAAGGTTAGCCATCACTGACCTATGGCCTCCTCCTCCCCAATAGCCATAGCCATTCCTCTCCTAAGTCAATGGTTCTTGCGACTGTATGTAACGCCATATGGCATCACACGCTAAAAAAAAAAGAAGTAAAACTACACTATCAGCCCGTCGCACTCCTAACAAAGGAGCGCCGGACCACAATATGTTAAAAATGACAAACATATAACAAAAAGATAATTACCTAACATGCATAATACAAACAATCACAGACATACACATATTTTACACATAAAAAGGCCCACAAAGTGAGCCGTAAAAAATAGTTGGGTGGTATCTGCGAATAGAGAGTACCGATCTTTCTGGCATCACACATTGAAATTAAACCATCAGCCCGTTGCTCCCCTAAATAAGAGGGCCGGACCACCAAGCAGTGAGTATGACAAACATAAAACAATAAAAAACATCTTCTAAAGAATTAAACGTAGTCTTCCACAACCTATGGCAGTGATGGCTAACCTTGGCACTCCAACTGTCCAAAAACTACAAATCCCATCATGCCTCTGCCTCCCCAAGTTATGCTTAGAGCTGTCAGAGCATTGCAATGCCTGACGGGACTTTTAGTTTCACCACAGCTGGAGTGCCAAGGTTAGCCATCACTGACCTATGGCCTCCTCCTCCCCAATAGCCATAGCCATTCCTCTCCTAAGTCAATGGTTCTTGCGACTGTATGTAATGCCATATGGCATCACACGCTAAAAAAAAAAGAAGTAAAACTACACTATCAGCCCGTCGCACTCCTAACAAAGGAGCGCCGGACCACAATATGTTAAAAATGACAAACATATAACAAAAAGATAATTACCTAGCATGCATAATACAAACAATCACAGACATACACATATTTTACACATAAAAAGGCCCACAAAGTGAGCCGTAAAAAATAGTTGGGTGGTATCTGCGAATAGAGAGTACCGATCTTTCTGGCATCACACATTGAAATTAAACCATCAGCCCGTTGCTCCCCTAAATAAGAGGGCCGGACCACCAAGCAGTGAGTATGACAAACATAAAACAATAAAAAACATCTTCTAAAGTTTTAAACTTTCTCTTCTAAAATCTACGGCAGTGATGGCTAACCTTGGCACTCCAACTGTCCAAAAACTACAAATCCCATCATGCCTCTGCCTCCCCAAGTTATGCTTAGAGCTGTCAGAGCATTGCAATGCCTGACGGGACTTTTAGTTTCACCACAGCTGGAGTGCCAAGGTTAGCCATCACTGACCTATGGCCTCCTCCTCCCCAATAGCCATAGCCATTCCTCTCCTAAGTCAATGGTTCTTGCGACTGTATGTAACGCCATATGGCATCACACGTTAAAAAAAAAAGAAGTAAAACTACACTATCAGCCCGTCGCACTCCTAACAAAGGAGCGCCGGACCACAATATGTTAAAAATGACAAACATATAACAAAAAGATAATTACCTAGCATGCATAATACAAACAATCACAGACATACACATATTTTACACATAAAAAGGCCCACAAAGTGAGCTGTAAAAAATAGTTGGGTGGTAAATGCGAACAGAGAGTACCGATCTTTCTGGCATCACACACTGAAATTAAACCATCAGCCCGTCGCTCCCCTAAATAAGAGGGCCGGACCACCAAGCAGTGAGTATGACAAACATAAAACAATAAAAAACATCTTCTAAAGTTTTAAACTTTCTCTTCTAAAATCTATGGCAGTGATGGCTAACCTTGGCACTCCAACTGTCCAAAAACTACAAATCCCATCATGCCTCTGCCTCCCCAAGTTATGCTTAGAGCTCTCAGAGCATTGCAATGCCTGACGGGACTTTTAGTTTCACCACAGCTGGAGTGCCAAGGTTAGCCATCACTGACCTATGGCCTCCTCCTCCCCAATAGCCATAGCCATTCCTCTCCTAAGTCAATGGTTCTTGCGACTGTATGTAACGCCATATGGCATCACACGCTAAAAAAAAAAGAAGTAAAACTACACTATCAGCCCGTCGCACTCCTAACAAAGGAGCGCCGGACCACAATATGTTAAAAATGACAAACATATAACAAAAAGATAATTACCTAACATGCATAATACAAACAATCACAGACATACACATATTTTACACATAAAAAGGCCCACAAAGTGAGCCGTAAAAAATAGTTGGGTGGTATCTGCGAATAGAGAGTACCGATCTTTCTGGCATCACACATTGAAATTAAACCATCAGCCCGTTGCTCCCCTAAATAAGAGGGCCGGACCACCAAGCAGTGAGTATGACAAACATAAAACAATAAAAAACATCTTCTAAAGTTTTAAACTTTCTCTTCTAAAATCTATGGCAGTGATGGCTAACCTTGGCACTCCAACTGTCCAAAAACTACAAATCCCATCATGCCTCTGCCTCCCCAAGTTATGCTTAGAGCTGTCAGAGCATTGCAATGCCTGACGGGACTTTTAGTTTCACCACAGCTGGAGTGCCAAGGTTAGCCATCACTGACCCATGGCCTCCTCCTCCCCAATAGCCATAGCCATTCCTCTCCTAAGTCAATGGTTCTTGCGACTGTATGTAACGCCATATGGCATCACACGCTAAAAAAAAAAGAAGTAAAACTACACTATCAGCCCGTCGCACTCCTAACAAAGGAGCGCCGGACCACAATATGTTAAAAATGACAAACATATAACAAAAAGATAATTACCTAGCATGCATAATACAAACAATCACAGACATACACATATTTTACACATAAAAAGGCCCACAAAGTGAGCCGTAAAAAATAGTTGGGTGGTATCTGCGAATAGAGAGTACCGATCTTTCTGGCATCACACATTGAAATTAAACCATCAGCCCGTTGCTCCCCTAAATAAGAGGGCCGGACCACCAAGCAGTGAGTATGACAAACATAAAACAATAAAAAACATCTTCTAAAGTTTTAAACTTTCTCTTCTAAAATCTACGGCAGTGATGGCTAACCTTGGCACTCCAACTGTCCAAAAACTACAAATCCCATCATGCCTCTGCCTCCCCAAGTTATGCTTAGAGCTGTCAGAGCATTGCAATGCCTGACGGGACTTTTAGTTTCACCACAGCTGGAGTGCCAAGGTTAGCCATCACTGACCTATGGCCTCCTCCTCCCCAATAGCCATAGCCATTACTCTCCTAAGTCAATGGTTCTTGCGACTGTATGTAACGCCATATGGCATCACACGTTAAAAAAAAAAGAAGTAAAACTACACTATCAGCCCGTCGCACTCCTAACAAAGGAGCGCCGGACCACAATATGTTAAAAATGACAAACATATAACAAAAAGATAATTACCTAACATGCATAATACAAACAATCACAGACATACACATATTTTACACATAAAAAGGCCCACAAAGTGAGCCGTAAAAAATAGTTGGGTGGTATCTGCGAATAGAGAGTACCGATCTTTCTGGCATCACACATTGAAATTAAACCATCAGCCCGTTGCTCCCCTAAATAAGAGGGCCGGACCACCAAGCAGTGAGTATGACAAACATAAAACAATAAAAAACATCTTCTAAAGAATTAAACGTAGTCTTCCACAACCTATGGCAGTGATGGCTAACCTTGGCACTCCAACTGTCCAAAAACTACAAATCCCATCATGCCTCTGCCTCCCCAAGTTATGCTTAGAGCTGTCAGAGCATTGCAATGCCTGACGGGACTTTTAGTTTCACCACAGCTGGAGTGCCAAGGTTAGCCATCACTGACCTATGGCCTCCTCCTCCCCAATAGCCATAGCCATTCCTCTCCTAAGTCAATGGTTCTTGCGACTGTATGTAACGCCATATGGCATCACACGTTAAAAAAAAAAGAAGTAAAACTACACTATCAGCCCGTCGCACTCCTAACAAAGGAGCGCCGGACCACAATATGTTAAAAATGACAAACATATAACAAAAAGATAATTACCTAACATGCATAATACAAACAATCACAGACATACACATATTTTACACATAAAAAGGCCCACAAAGTGAGCCGTAAAAAATAGTTGGGTGGTATCTGCGAATAGAGAGTACCGATCTTTCTGGCATCACACATTGAAATTAAACCATCAGCCCGTTGCTCCCCTAAATAAGAGGGCCGGACCACCAAGCAGTGAGTATGACAAACATAAAACAATAAAAAACATCTTCTAAAGTATTAAACGTACTCTTCCACAACCTATGGCAGTGATGGCTAACCTTGGCACTCCAACTGTCCAAAAACTACAAATCCCATCATGCCTCTGCCTCCCCGAGTTATGCTTAGAGCTGTCAGAGCATTGCAATGCCTGATGGGACTTTTAGTTTCACCACAGCTGGAGTACCAAGGTTAGCCATCACTGACCTATGGCCTCCTCCTCCCCAAAAGCCATAGCCATTCCTCTCCTAAGTCAATGGTTCTTGCGACTGTATGTAACGCCTTATGGCATCACATGCTAAAAAAAAAGAAGTATAACTACACTATCAGCCCGTCGCACTCCTAACAAAGGAGCGCCGGACCACAATATGGTAAAAATGACAAACAAACATATAACAAAAAGATAATTACCTAACATGCATAATACAAACAATCACAGACATACACATATTTTACACATAAAAAGGCCCACAAAGTGAGCTGTAAAAAATAGTTGGGTGGTAAATGCGAACAGAGAGTACCGATCCTTATAGGATCACACACTGAAATTAAACCATCAGCCCGTCGCTCCCCTAAATAAGAGGGCCGGACCACCAAGCAGTGAGTATGACAAACATAAAACAATAAAAAACATCTTTTAAAGTTTTAAACTTTCTCTTCTAAAACCTATGGCAGTGATGGCTAACCTTGGTACTCCAACTGTCCAAAAACTACAAATCCCATCATGCCTTTGCCTCCCCGAGTTATGCTTAGAGCTGTCAGAGCATTGCAATGCCTGACGGGACTTTTAGTTTCACCACAGCTGGAGTGCCAATGTTAGCCATCACTGACCTATGGCCTCCTCCTTCCCAATAGCCATAGCCATTCCTCTCCTAAGTCAATGGTTCTTGCGACTGTATGTAACGCCATATGGCATCACACGCTAAAAAAAAAAGAAGTAAAACTACACTATCAGCCCGTCGCACTCCTAACAAAGGAGCGCCGGACCACAATATGTTAAAAATGACAAACATATAACAAAAAGATAATTACCTAGCATGCATAATACAAACAATCACAGACATACACATATTTTACACATAAAACGGCCCACAAAGTGAGCCGTAAAAAATAGTTGGGTGGTATCTGCGAATAGAGAGTACCGATCTTTCTGGCATCACACATTGAAATTAAACCATCAGCCCGTTGCTCCCCTAAATAAGAGGGCCGGACCACCAAGCAGTGAGTATGACAAACATAAAACAATAAAAAACATCTTCTAAAGTTTTAAACTTTCTCTTCTAAAATCTACGGCAGTGATGGCTAACCTTGGCACTCCAACTGTCCAAAAACTACAAATCCCATCATGCCTCTGCCTCCCCAAGTTATGCTTAGAGCTGTCAGAGCATTGCAATGCCTGACGGGACTTTTAGTTTCACCACAGCTGGAGTGCCAAGGTTAGCCATCACTGACCTATGGCCTCCTCCTCCCCAATAGCCATAGCCATTACTCTCCTAAGTCAATGGTTCTTGCGACTGTATGTAACGCCATATGGCATCACACGTTAAAAAAAAAAGAAGTAAAACTACACTATCAGCCCGTCGCACTCCTAACAAAGGAGCGCCGGACCACAATATGTTAAAAATGACAAACATATAACAAAAAGATAATTACCTAACATGCATAATACAAACAATCACAGACATACACATATTTTACACATAAAAAGGCCCACAAA
This sequence comes from Hyperolius riggenbachi, assembly GCF_040937935.1. Taxonomy (NCBI): domain Eukaryota; kingdom Metazoa; phylum Chordata; class Amphibia; order Anura; family Hyperoliidae; genus Hyperolius; species Hyperolius riggenbachi. Next base: position 101,509,872 of record NC_090654.1, read on the forward strand.
GTGAGCCGTAAAAAATAGTTGGGTGGTATCTGCGAATAGAGAGTACCGATCTTTCTGGCATCACACATTGAAATTAAACCATCAGCCCGTTGCTCCCCTAAATAAGAGGGCCGGACCACCAAGCAGTGAGTATGACAAACATAAAACAATAAAAAACATCTTCTAAAGAATTAAACGTAGTCTTCCACAACCTATGGCAGTGATGGCTAACCTTGGCACTCCAACTGTCCAAAAACTACAAATCCCATCATGCCTCTGCCTCCCCAAGTTATGCTTAGAGCTGTCAGAGCATTGCAATGCCTGACGGGACTTTTAGTTTCACCACAGCTGGAGTGCCAAGGTTAGCCATCACTGACCTATGGCCTCCTCCTCCCCAATAGCCATAGCCATTCCTCTCCTAAGTCAATGGTTCTTGCGACTGTATGTAACGCCATATGGCATCACACGTTAAAAAAAAAAGAAGTAAAACTACACTATCAGCCCGTCGCACTCCTAACAAAGGAGCGCCGGACCACAATATGTTAAAAATGACAAACATATAACAAAAAGATAATTACCTAACATGCATAATACAAACAATCACAGACATACACATATTTTACACATAAAAAGGCCCACAAAGTGAGCCGTAAAAAATAGTTGGGTGGTATCTGCGAATAGAGAGTACCGATCTTTCTGGCATCACACATTGAAATTAAACCATCAGCCCGTTGCTCCCCTAAATAAGAGGGCCGGACCACCAAGCAGTGAGTATGACAAACATAAAACAATAAAAAACATCTTCTAAAGTATTAAACGTACTCTTCCACAACCTATGGCAGTGATGGCTAACCTTGGCACTCCAACTGTCCAAAAACTACAAATCCCATCATGCCTCTGCCTCCCCGAGTTATGCTTAGAGCTGTCAGAGCATTGCAATGCCTGATGGGACTTTTAGTTTCACCACAGCTGGAGTACCAAGGTTAGCCATCACTGACCTATGGCCTCCTCCTCCCCAAAAGCCATAGCCATTCCTCTCCTAAGTCAATGGTTCTTGCGACTGTATGTAACGCCTTATGGCATCACATGCTAAAAAAAAAGAAGTATAACTACACTATCAGCCCGTCGCACTCCTAACAAAGGAGCGCCGGACCACAATATGGTAAAAATGACAAACAAACATATAACAAAAAGATAATTACCTAACATGCATAATACAAACAATCACAGACATACACATATTTTACACATAAAAAGGCCCACAAAGTGAGCTGTAAAAAATAGTTGGGTGGTAAATGCGAACAGAGAGTACCGATCCTTATAGGATCACACACTGAAATTAAACCATCAGCCCGTCGCTCCCCTAAATAAGAGGGCCGGACCACCAAGCAGTGAGTATGACAAACATAAAACAATAAAAAACATCTTTTAAAGTTTTAAACTTTCTCTTCTAAAACCTATGGCAGTGATGGCTAACCTTGGTACTCCAACTGTCCAAAAACTACAAATCCCATCATGCCTTTGCCTCCCCGAGTTATGCTTAGAGCTGTCAGAGCATTGCAATGCCTGACGGGACTTTTAGTTTCACCACAGCTGGAGTGCCAATGTTAGCCATCACTGACCTATGGCCTCCTCCTTCCCAATAGCCATAGCCATTCCTCTCCTAAGTCAATGGTTCTTGCGACTGTATGTAACGCCATATGGCATCACACGCTAAAAAAAAAATAAAAAAAAAGAAGTAAAACTACACTATCAGCCCGTCGCACTCCTAACAAAGGAGCGCCGGACCACGATATGGTAAAAATGACAAACATATAACAAAAAGATAATCACCTAACATGCATAATACAAACAATCACAGACATACACATATTTTACACATAAAAAGGCCCACAAAGTGAGACGTAAAAAATAGTTGGGTGGTAAATGCGAACAGAGAGTACCGATCTTTCTGGCATCACACATTGAAATTAAACCATCAGCCCGTCGCACCCCTAAATAAGAGGGCCGGACCACCAAGCAGTGAGTATGACAAACATAAAACAATAAAAAACATCTTCTAAAGTATTAAACGTAGTCTTCCACAACCTATGGCAGTGATGGCTAACCTTGGTACTCCAACTGTCCAAAAACTACAAATCCCATCATGCCTTTGCCTCCCCGAGTTATGCTTAGAGCTGTCAGAGCATTGCAATGCCTGACGGGACTTTTAGTTTCACCACAGCTGGAGTGCCAAGGTTAGCCATCACTGACCTATGGCCTCCTCCTTCCCAATAGCCATAGCCATTCCTCTCCTAAGTCAATGGTTCTTGCGACTGTATGTAACGCCATATGGCATCACACGCTAAAAAAATAAATAAAAAAAAAGAAGTAAAACTACACTATCAGCCTGTCGCACTCCTAACAAAGGAGCGCCGGACCACAATATGGTAAAAATGACAAACATATAACAAAAAGATAATCACCTAACATGCATAATACAAACAATCACAGACATACACATATTTTACACATAAAAAGGCCCACAAAGTGAGCCGTAAAAAATAGTTGGGTGGTAAATGCGAACAGAGAGTACCAATCTTTCTGGCATCACACATTGAAATTAAACCATCAGCCCGTCGCTCCCCTAAATAAGAGGGCCGGACCACCAAGCAGTGAGTATGACAAACATAAAACAATAAAAAACATCTTCTAAAGTATTAAACGTAGTCTTCCACAACCTATGGCAGTGATGGCTAACCTTGGCACTCCAACTGTCCAAAAACTACAAATCCCATCATGCCTCTGCCTCCCCAAGTTATGCTTAGAGCTGTCAGAGCATTGCAATGCCTGACGGGACTTTTAGTTTCACCACAGCTGGAGTGCCAAGGTTAGCCATCACTGACCTATGGCCTCCTCCTCCCCAATAGCCATAGCCATTCCTCTCCTAAGTCAATGGTTCTTGCGACTGTATGTAACGCCATATGGCATCACACGCTAAAAAAAAAAGAAGTAAAACTACACTATCAGCCCGTCACACTCCTAACAAAGGAGCGCCGGACCACAATATGTTAAAAATGACAAACATATAACAAAAAGATAATTACCTAACATGCATAATACAAACAATCACAGACATACACATATTTTACACATAAAAAGGCCCACAAAGTGAGCCGTAAAAAATAGTTGGGTGGTATCTGCGAATAGAGAGTACCGATCTTTCTGGCATCACACATTGAAATTAAACCATCAGCCCGTTGCTCCCCTAAATAAGAGGGCCGGACCACCAAGCAGTGAGTATGACAAACATAAAACAATAAAAAACATCTTCTAAAGTTTTAAACTTTCTCTTCTAAAATCTATGGCAGTGATGGCTAACCTTGGCACTCCAACTGTCCAAAAACTACAAATCCCATCATGCCTCTGCCTCCCCGAGTTATGCTTAGAGCTGTCAGAGCATTGCAATGCCTGATGGGACTTTTAGTTTCACCACAGCTGGAGTACCAAGGTTAGCCATCACTGACCTATGGCCTCCTCCTCCCCAAAAGCCATAGCCATTCCTCTCCTAAGTCAATGGTTCTTGCGACTGTATGTAACGCCTTATGGCATCACATGCTAAAAAAAAAGAAGTATAACTACACTATCAGCCCGTCGCACTCCTAACAAAGGAGCGCCGGACCACAATATGTTAAAAATGACAAACATATAACAAAAAGATAATTACCTAACATGCATAATACAAACAATCACAGACATACACATATTTTACACATAAAAAGGCCCACAAAGTGAGCTGTAAAAAATAGTTGGGTGGTAAATGCGAACAGAGAGTACCGATCTTTCTGGCATCACACACTGAAATTAAACCATCAGCCCGTCGCTCCCCTAAATAAGAGGGCCGGACCACCAAGCAGTGAGTATGACAAACATAAAACAATAAAAAACATCTTCTAAAGTTTTAAACTTTCTCTTCTAAAATCTATGGCAGTGATGGCTAACCTTGGCACTCCAACTGTCCAAAAACTACAAATCCCATCATGCCTCTGCCTCCCCAAGTTATGCTTAGAGCTGTCAGAGCATTGCAATGCCTGACGGGACTTTTAGTTTCACCACAGCTGGAGTGCCAAGGTTAGCCATCACTGACCTATGGCCTCCTCCTCCCCAATAGCCATAGCCATTCCTCTCCTAAGTCAATGGTTCTTGCGACTGTATGTAACGCCATATGGCATCACACGCTAAAAAAAAAAGAAGTAAAACTACACTATCAGCCCGTCGCACTCCTAACAAAGGAGCGCCGGACCACAATATATTAAAAATGACAAACATAAAACAAAAAGATAATTACCTAACATGCATAATACAAACAATCACAGACATACACATATTTTACACATAAAAAGGCCCACAAAGTGAGCCGTAAAAAATAGTTGGGTGGTATCTGCGAATAGAGAGTACCGATCTTTCTGGCATCACACATTGAAATTAAACCATCAGCCCGTTGCTCCCCTAAATAAGAGGGCCGGACCACCAAGCAGTGAGTATGACAAACATAAAACAATAAAAAACATCTTCTAAAGTTTTAAACTTTCTCTTCTAAAATCTATGGCAGTGATGGCTAATCTTGGCACTCCAACTGTCCAAAAACTACAAATCCCATCATGCCTCTGCCTCCCCAAGTTATGCTTAGAGCTGTCAGAGCATTGCAATGCCTGACGGGACTTTTAGTTTCACCAAAGCTGGAGTGCCAAGGTTAGCCATCACTGACCTATGGCCTCCTCCTCCCCAATAGCCATAGCCATTCCTCTCCTAAGTCAATGGTTCTTGCGACTGTATGTAACGCCATATGGCATCACACGCTAAAAAAAAAAGAAGTAAAACTACACTATCAGCCCGTCGCACTCCTAACAAAGGAGCGCCGGACCACAATATGTTAAAAATGACAAACATATAACAAAAAAATAATTACCTAACATGCATAATACAAACAATCACAGACATACACATATTTTACACATAAAAAGGCCCACAAAGTGAGCCGTAAAAAATAGTTGGGTGGTATCTGCGAATAGAGAGTACCGATCTTTCTGGCATCACACATTGAAATTAAACCATCAGCCCGTTGCTCCCCTAAATAAGAGGGCCGGACCACCAAGCAGTGAGTATGACAAACATAAAACAATAAAAAACATCTTCTAAAGTTTTAAACTTTCTCTTCTAAAATCTATGGCAGTGATGGCTAACCTTGGCACTCCAACTGTCCAAAAACTACAAATCCCATCATGCCTCTGCCTCCCCAAGTTATGCTTAGAGCTGTCAGAGCATTGCAATGCCTGACGGGACTTTTAGTTTCACCACAGCTGGAGTGCCAAGGTTAGCCATCACTGACCTATGGCCTCCTCCTCCCCAATAGCCATAGCCATTCCTCTCCTAAGTCAATGGTTCTTGCGACTGTATGTAACGCCATATGGCATCACACGCTAAAAAAAAAAGAAGTAAAACTACACTATCAGCCCGTCGCACTCCTAACAAAGGAGCGCCGGACCACAATATGTTAAAAATGACAAACATATAACAAAAAGATAATTACCTAACATGCATAATACAAACAATCACAGACATACACATATTTTACACATAAAAAGGCCCACAAAGTGAGCCGTAAAAAATAGTTGGGTGGTATCTGCGAAAAGAGAGTACCGATCTTTCTGGCATCACACATTGAAATTTAATCATCAGCCCGTTGCTCCCCTAAATAAGAGGGCCGGACCACCAAGCAGTGAGTATGACAAACATAAAACAATAAAAAACATCTTCTAAAGTATTAAACGTACTCTTCCACAACCTATGGCAGTGATGGCTAACCTTGGCACTCCAACTGTCCAAAAACTACAAATCCCATCATGCCTCTGCCTCCCCGAGTTATGCTTAGAGCTGTCAGAGCATTGCAATGCCTGATGGGACTTTTAGTTTCACCACAGCTGGAGTACCAAGGTTAGCCATCACTGACCTATGGCCTCCTCCTCCCCAAAAGCCATAGCCATTCCTCTCCTAAGTCAATGGTTCTTGCGACTGTATGTAACGCCTTATGGCATCACATGCTAAAAAAAAAGAAGTATAACTACACTATCAGCCCGTCGCACTCCTAACAAAGGAGCGCCGGACCACAATATGGTAAAAATGACAAACATATAACAAAAAGATAATTACCTAACATGCATAATACAAACAATCACAGACATACACATATTTTACACATAAAAAGGCCCACAAAGTGAGCTGTAAAAAATAGTTGGGTGGTAAATGCGAACAGAGAGTACCGATCCTTATAGGATCACACACTGAAATTAAACCATCAGCCCGTCGCTCCCCTAAATAAGAGGGCCGGACCACCAAGCAGTGAGTATGACAAACATGAAACAATAAAAAACATCTTTTAAAGTTTTAAACTTTCTCTTCTAAAACCTATGGCAGTGATGGCTAACCTTGGCACTCCAACTGTCCAAAAACTACAAATCCCATCATGCCTCTGCCTCCCCAAGTTATGCTTAGAGCTGTCAGAGCATTGCAATGCCTGACGGGACTTTTAGTTTCACCACAGCTGGAGTGCCAAGGTTAGCCATCACTGACCTATGGCCTCCTCCTCCCCAATAGCCATACCCATTCCTCTCCTAAGTCAATGGTTCTTGCGACTGTATGTAACGCCATATGGCATCACACGCTAAAAAAAAAAGAAGTAAAACTACACTATCAGCCCGTCGCACTCCTAACAAAGGAGCGCCGGACCACAATATGTTAAAAATGACAAACATATAACAAAAAGATAATTACCTAACATGCATAATACAAACAATCACAGACATACACATATTTTACACATAAAAAGGCCCACAAAGTGAGCCGTAAAAAATAGTTGGGTGGTATCTGCGAATAGAGAGTACCGATCTTTCTGGCATCACACATTGAAATTAAACCATCAGCCCGTTGCTCCCCTAAATAAGAGGGCCGGACCACCAAGCAGTGAGTATGACAAACATAAAACAATAAAAAACATCTTCTAAAGAATTAAACGTAGTCTTCCACAACCTATGGCAGTGATGGCTAACCTTGGCACTCCAACTGTCCAAAAACTACAAATCCCATCATGCCTCTGCCTCCCCAAGTTATGCTTAGAGCTGTCAGAGCATTGCAATGCCTGACGGGACTTTTAGTTTCACCACAGCTGGAGTGCCAAGGTTAGCCATCACTGACCTATGGCCTCCTCCTCCCCAATAGCCATAGCCATTCCTCTCCTAAGTCAATGGTTCTTGCGACTGTATGTAACGCCATATGGCATCACACGCTAAAAAAAAAAAGAAGTAAAACTACACTATCAGCCCGTCGCACTCCTAACAAAGGAGCGCCGGACCACAATATGTTAAAAATGACAAACATATAACAAAAAGATAATTACCTAGCATGCATAATACAAACAATCACAGACATACACATATTTTACACATAAAAAGGCCCACAAAGTGAGCCGTAAAAAATAGTTGGGTGGTATCTGCGAATAGAGAGTACCGATCTTTCTGGCATCACACATTGAAATTAAACCATCAGCCCGTTGCTCCCCTAAATAAGAGGGCCGGACCACCAAGCAGTGAGTATGACAAACATAAAACAATAAAAAACATCTTCTAAAGTTTTAAACTTTCTCTTCTAAAATCTACGGCAGTGATGGCTAACCTTGGCACTCCAACTGTCCAAAAACTACAAATCCCATCATGCCTCTGCCTCCCCAAGTTATGCTTAGAGCTGTCAGAGCATTGCAATGCCTGACGGGACTTTTAGTTTCACCACAGCTGGAGTGCCAAGGTTAGCCATCACTGACCTATGGCCTCCTCCTCCCCAATAGCCATAGCCATTCCTCTCCTAAGTCAATGGTTCTTGCGACTGTATGTAACGCCATATGGCATCACACGTTAAAAAAAAAAGAAGTAAAACTACACTATCAGCCCGTCGCACTCCTAACAAAGGAGCGCCGGACCACAATATGTTAAAAATGACAAACATATAACAAAAAGATAATTACCTAACATGCATAATACAAACAATCACAGACATACACATATTTTACACATAAAAAGGCCCACAAAGTGAGCTGTAAAAAATAGTTGGGTGGTAAATGCGAACAGAGAGTACCGATCTTTCTGGCATCACACACTGAAATTAAACCATCAGCCCGTCGCTCCCCTAAATAAGAGGGCCGGACCACCAAGCAGTGAGTATGACAAACATAAAACAATAAAAAACATCTTCTAAAGTTTTAAACTTTCTCTTCTAAAATCTATGGCAGTGATGGCTAACCTTGGCACTCCAACTGTCCAAAAACTACAAATCCCATCATGCCTCTGCCTCCCCAAGTTATGCTTAGAGCTGTCAGAGCATTGCAATGCCTGACGGGACTTTTAGTTTCACCACAGCTGGAGTGCCAAGGTTAGCCATCACTGACCTATGGCCTCCTCCTCCCCAATAGCCATAGCCATTCCTCTCCTAAGTCAATGGTTCTTGCGACTGTATGTAACGCCATATGGCATCACACGCTAAAAAAAAAAGAAGTAAAACTACACTATCAGCCCGTCGCACTCCTAACAAAGGAGCGCCGGACCACAATATGTTAAAAATGACAAACATATAACAAAAAGATAATTACCTAACATGCATAATACAAACAATCACAGACATACACATATTTTACACATAAAAAGGCCCACAAAGTGAGCCGTAAAAAATAGTTGGGTGGTATCTGCGAATAGAGAGTACCGATCTTTCTGGCATCACACATTGAAATTAAACCATCAGCCCGTTGCTCCCCTAAATAAGAGGGCCGGACCACCAAGCAGTGAGTATGACAAACATAAAACAATAAAAAACATCTTCTAAAGAATTAAACGTAGTCTTCCACAACCTATGGCAGTGATGGCTAACCTTGGCACTCCAACTGTCCAAAAACTACAAATCCCATCATGCCTCTGCCTCCCCAAGTTATGCTTAGAGCTGTCAGAGCATTGCAATGCCTGACGGGACTTTTAGTTTCACCACAGCTGGAGTGCCAAGGTTAGCCATCACTGACCTATGGCCTCCTCCTCCCCAATAGCCATAGCCATTCCTCTCCTAAGTCAATGGTTCTTGCGACTGTATGTAACGCCATATGGCATCACACGCTAAAAAAAAAAGAAGTAAAACTACACTATCAGCCCGTCGCACTCCTAACAAAGGAGCGCCGGACCACAATATGTTAAAAATGACAAACATATAACAAAAAGATAATTACCTAGCATGCATAATACAAACAATCACAGACATACACATATTTTACACATAAAAAGGCCCACAAAGTGAGCCGTAAAAAATAGTTGGGTGGTATCTGCGAATAGAGAGTACCGATCTTTCTGGCATCACACATTGAAATTAAACCATCAGCCCGTTGCTCCCCTAAATAAGAGGGCCGGACCACCAAGCAGTGAGTATGACAAACATAAAACAATAAAAAACATCTTCTAAAGTTTTAAACTTTCTCTTCTAAAATCTACGGCAGTGATGGCTAACCTTGGCACTCCAACTGTCCAAAAACTACAAATCCCATCATGCCTCTGCCTCCCCAAGTTATGCTTAGAGCTGTCAGAGCATTGCAATGCCTGACGGGACTTTTAGTTTCACCACAGCTGGAGTGCCAAGGTTAGCCATCACTGACCTATGGCCTCCTCCTCCCCAATAGCCATAGCCATTCCTCTCCTAAGTCAATGGTTCTTGCGACTGTATGTAACGCCATATGGCATCACACGTTAAAAAAAAAAGAAGTAAAACTACACTATCAGCCCGTCGCACTCCTAACAAAGGAGCGCCGGACCACAATATGTTAAAAATGACAAACATATAACAAAAAGATAATTACCTAACATGCATAATACAAACAATCACAGACATACACATATTTTACACATAAAAAGGCCCACAAAGTGAGCTGTAAAAAATAGTTGGGTGGTAAATGCGAACAGAGAGTACCGATCTTTCTGGCATCACACACTGAAATTAAACCATCAGCCCGTCGCTCCCCTAAATAAGAGGGCCGGACCACCAAGCAGTGAGTATGACAAACATAAAACAATAAAAAACATCTTCTAAAGTTTTAAACTTTCTCTTCTAAAATCTATGGCAGTGATGGCTAACCTTGGCACTCCAACTGTCCAAAAACTACAAATCCCATCATGCCTCTGCCTCCCCAAGTTATGCTTAGAGCTGTCAGAGCATTGCAATGCCTGACGGGACTTTTAGTTTCACCACAGCTGGAGTGCCAAGGTTAGCCATCACTGACCTATGGCCTCCTCCTCCCCAATAGCCATAGCCATTCCTCTCCTAAGTCAATGGTTCTTGCGACTGTATGTAACGCCATATGGCATCACACGCTAAAAAAAAAAGAAGTAAAACTACACTATCAGCCCGTCGCACTCCTAACAAAGGAGCGCCGGACCACAATATGTTAAAAATGACAAACATATAACAAAAAGATAATTACCTAACATGCATAATACAAACAATCACAGACATACACATATTTTACACATAAAAAGGCCCACAAAGTGAGCCGTAAAAAATAGTTGGGTGGTATCTGCGAAAAGAGAGTACCGATCTTTCTGGCATCACACATTGAAATTTAATCATCAGCTGGTTGCTCCCCTAAATAAGAGGGCCGGACCACCAAGCAGTGAGTATGACAAACATAAAACAATAAAAAACATCTTCTAAAGTATTAAACGTACTCTTCCACAACCTATGGCAGTGATGGCTAACCTTGGCACTCCAACTGTCCAAAAACTACAAATCCCATCATGCCTCTGCCTCCCCGAGTTATGCTTAGAGCTGTCAGAGCATTGCAATGCCTGATGGGACTTTTAGTTTCACCACAGCTGGAGTACCAAGGTTAGCCATCACTGACCTATGGCCTCCTCCTCCCCAAAAGCCATAGCCATTCCTCTCCTAAGTCAATGGTTCTTGCGACTGTATGTAACGCCTTATGGCATCACATGCTAAAAAAAAAGAAGTATAACTACACTATCAGCCCGTCGCACTCCTAACAAAGGAGCGCCGGACCACAATATGGTAAAAATGACAAACATATAACAAAAAGATAATTACCTAACATGCATAATACAAACAATCACAGACATACACATATTTTACACATAAAAAGGCCCACAAAGTGAGCTGTAAAAAATAGTTGGGTGGTAAATGCGAACAGAGAGTACCGATCCTTATAGGATCACACACTGAAATTAAACCATCAGCCCGTCGCTCCCCTAAATAAGAGGGCCGGACCACCAAGCAGTGAGTATGACAAACATAAAACAATAAAAAACATCTTTTAAAGTTTTAAACTTTCTCTTCTAAAACCTATGGCAGTGATGGCTAACCTTGGCACTCCAACTGTCCAAAAACTACAAATCCCATCATGCCTCTGCCTCCCCAAGTTATGCTTAGAGCTGTCAGAGCATTGCAATGCCTGACGGGACTTTTAGTTTCACCACAGCTGGAGTGCCAAGGTTAGCCATCACTGACCTATGGCCTCCTCCTCCCCAATAGCCATAGCCATTCCTCTCCTAAGTCAATGGTTCTTGCGACTGTATGTAACGCCATATGGCATCACACGCTAAAAAAAAAAGAAGTAAAACTACACTATCAGCCCGTCGCACTCCTAACAAAGGAGCGCCGGACCACAATATGTTAAAAATGACAAACATATAACAAAAAGATAATTACCTAACATGCATAATACAAACAATCACAGACATACACATATTTTACACATAAAAAGGCCCACAAAGTGAGCCGTAAAAAATAGTTGGGTGGTATCTGCGAATAGAGAGTACCGATCTTTCTGGCATCACACATTGAAATTAAACCATCAGCCCGTTGCTCCCCTAAATAAGAGGGCCGGACCACCAAGCAGTGAGTATGACAAACATAAAACAATAAAAAACATCTTCTAAAGAATTAAACGTAGTCTTCCACAACCTATGGCAGTGATGGCTAACCTTGGCACTCCAACTGTCCAAAAACTACAAATCCCATCATGCCTCTGCCTCCCCAAGTTATGCTTAGAGCTGTCAGAGCATTGCAATGCCTGACGGGACTTTTAGTTTCACCACAGCTGGAGTGCCAAGGTTAGCCATCACTGACCTATGGCCTCCTCCTCCCCAATAGCCATAGCCATTCCTCTCCTAAGTCAATGGTTCTTGCGACTGTATGTAACGCCATATGGCATCACACGTTAAAAAAAAAAAAAGAAGTAAAACTACACTATCAGCCCGTCGCACTCCTAACAAAGGAGCGCCGGACCACAATATGTTAAAAATGACAAACATATAACAAAAAGATAATTACCTAGCATGCATAATACAAACAATCACAGACATACACATATTTTACACATAAAAAGGCCCACAAAGTGAGCTGTAAAAAATAGTTGGGTGGTAAATGCGAACAGAGAGTACCGATCTTTCTGGCATCACACACTGAAATTAAACCATCAGCCCGTCGCTCCCCTAAATAAGAGGGCCGGACCACCAAGCAGTGAGTATGACAAACATAAAACAATAAAAAACATCTTCTAAAGTTTTAAACTTTCTCTTCTAAAATCTATGGCAGTGATGGCTAACCTTGGCACTCCAACTGTCCAAAAACTACAAATCCCATCATGCCTCTGCCTCCCCAAGTTATGCTTAGAGCTGTCAGAGCATTGCAATGCCTGACGGGACTTTTAGTTTCACCACAGCTGGAGTGCCAAGGTTAGCCATCACTGACCTATGGCCTCCTCCTCCCCAATAGCCATAGCCATTCCTCTCCTAAGTCAATGGTTCTTGCGACTGTATGTAACGCCATATGGCATCACACGCTAAAAAAAAAAGAAGTAAAACTACACTATCAGCCCGTCGCACTCCTAACAAAGGAGCGCCGGACCACAATATGTTAAAAATGACAAACATATAACAAAAAGATAATTACCTAACATGCATAATACAAACAATCACAGACATACACATATTTTACACATAAAAAGGCCCACAAAGTGAGCCGTAAAAAATAGTTGGGTGGTATCTGCGAATAGAGAGTACCGATCTTTCTGGCATCACACATTGAAATTAAACCATCAGCCCGTTGCTCCCCTAAATAAGAGGGCCGGACCACCAAGCAGTGAGTATGACAAACATAAAACAATAAAAAACATCTTCTAAAGTTTTAAACTTTCTCTTCTAAAATCTATGGCAGTGATGGCTAACCTTGGCACTCCAACTGTCCAAAAACTACAAATCCCATCATGCCTCTGCCTCCCCAAGTTATGCTTAGAGCTGTCAGAGCATTGCAATGCCTGACGGGACTTTTAGTTTCACCACAGCTGGAGTGCCAAGGTTAGCCATCACTGACCTATGGCCTCCTCCTCCCCAATAGCCATAGCCATTCCTCTCCTAAGTCAATGGTTCTTGCGACTGTATGTAACGCCATATGGCATCACACGCTAAAAAAAAAAGAAGTAAAACTACACTATCAGCCCGTCGCACTCCTAACAAAGGAGCGCCGGACGACAATATGTTAAAAATGACAAACATATAACAAAAAGATAATTACCTAGCATGCATAATACAAACAATCACAGACATACACATATTTTACACATAAAAAGGCCCACAAAGTGAGCCGTAAAAAATAGTTGGGTGGTATCTGCGAATAGAGAGTACCGATCTTTCTGGCATCACACATTGAAATTAAACCATCAGCCCGTTGCTCCCCTAAATAAGAGGGCCGGACCACCAAGCAGTGAGTATGACAAACATAAAACAATAAAAAACATCTTCTAAAGTTTTAAACTTTCTCTTCTAAAATCTACGGCAGTGATGGCTAACCTTGGCACTCCAACTGTCCAAAAACTACAAATCCCATCATGCCTCTGCCTCCCCAAGTTATGCTTAGAGCTGTCAGAGCATTGCAATGCCTGACGGGACTTTTAGTTTCACCACAGCTGGAGTGCCAAGGTTAGCCATCACTGACCTATGGCCTCCTCCTCCCCAATAGCCATAGCCATTACTCTCCTAAGTCAATGGTTCTTGCGACTGTATGTAACGCCATATGGCATCACACGTTAAAAAAAAAAGAAGTAAAACTACACTATCAGCCCGTCGCACTCCTAACAAAGGAGCGCCGGACCACAATATGTTAAAAATGACAAACATATAACAAAAAGATAATTACCTAACATGCATAATACAAACAATCACAGACATACACATATTTTACACATAAAAAGGCCCACAAAGTGAGCTGTAAAAAATAGTTGGGTGGTAAATGCGAACAGAGAGTACCGATCCTTATAGGATCACACACTGAAATTAAACCATCAGCCCGTCGCTCCCCTAAATAAGAGGGCCGGACCACCAAGCAGTGAGTATGACAAACATAAAACAATAAAAAACATCTTTTAAAGTTTTAAACTTTCTCTTCTAAAACCTATGGCAGTGATGGCTAACCTTGGCACTCCAACTGTCCAAAAACTACAAATCCCATCATGCCTCTGCCTCCCCAAGTTATGCTTAGAGCTGTCAGAGCATTGCAATGCCTGACGGGACTTTTAGTTTCACCACAGCTGGAGTGCCAAGGTTAGCCATCACTGACCTATGGCCTCCTCCTCCCCAATAGCCATAGCCATTCCTCTCCTAAGTCAATGGTTCTTGCGACTGTATGTAACGCCATATGGCATCACACGCTAAAAAAAAAAGAAGTAAAACTACACTATCAGCCCGTCGCACTCCTAACTAGTGTTGGGCGAACATCTAGATGTTCGGGTTCGGGCCGAACAGGCCGAACATGGCCGCGATGTTCGGGTGTTCGACCCGAACTCCGAACATAATGGAAGTCAATGGGGACCCGAACTTTTGTGGTTTGTAAAGCCTCCTTACATGCTACATACCCCAAATTTGCAGGGTATGTGCACCTTGGGAGTGGGTACAAGAGGAAAAAAAAATTAGCAAAAAGAGCTTATAGTTTTTGAGAAAATCGATTTTAAAGTTTCAAAGGGAAAACTGTCTTTTAAATGCGGGAAATGTCTGTTTTCTTTGCACAGGTAACATGTTTTTTGTCGGCATGCAGTCATAAATGTAATACATATAAGAGGTTCCAGGAAAAGGGACCGGTAACGCTAACCCAGCAGCAGCACACGTGATGGAACAGGAGGAGGGTGGCGCAGGAGGAGAAGAAGGCCACGCTTTGTGAGACACAACAACCCCGGCCTTGCATGAGGGCAAGAAGCGTGCGGATAGCAGGCTTTGTACCGCCATGCAGTCATAAATGTAATAAAGATAAGTGGTTCAATAAACAGGGACCACGCGGCAACGCTAACCCAGCAGCAGCAGACGTGATGGAACAGGAGCAGGCGCAGGAGGAGAAGGCCACGCTTTGTGAGACACAACAACCCAGGCCTTGCATGAGGGCAAGAAGCGTGCGGATAGCAGGCTTTGTACCGCCATGCAGTCATAAATGTAATAAAGATAAGTGGTTCAATAAACAGGGACCACGCGGCAACGCTAACCCAGCAGCAGCAGACGTGATGGAACAGGAGCAGGCGCAGGAGGAGAAGGCCACGCTTTGTGAGACACAACAACCCAGGCCTTGCATGAGGGCAAGAAGCGTGCGGATAGCAGGCTTTGTACGGCCATGCAGTCATAAATGTAATAAAGATAAGTGGTTCAATAAACAGGGACCACGCGGCAACGCTAACCCAGCAGCAGCAGACGTGATGGAACAGGAGGAGGCGCAGGAGGAGAAGGCCACGCTTTGTGAGACACAACAACCCAGGCCTTGCATGAGGGCAAGAAGCGTGCGGATAGCATGCTTTGTACCGCCATGCAGTCATAAATGTAATAAAGATAAGTGGTTCAATAAACAGGGACCACGCGGCAACGCTAACCCAGCAGCAGCAGACGTGATGGAACAGGAGCAGGCGCAGGAGGAGAAGGCCACGCTTTGTGAGACACAACAACCCAGGCCTTGCATGTGGACAAAAAGCGTGCGGATATAGCAGCAATGCTTTTTGCCGCCATGCAGTCATAAATGTAATACAGATGAGAGGTTCAATAAACAGGGCCCGGAAACGCAACACCATCCCAGATGTTCATTGGTCATGTTACTTGGTTGGGGTCCTGGAGTGTTGCGTAGTCATTTCCAATCCAGGATTGATTCATTTTAATTTGAGTCAGACGGTCTGCATTGTCTGTAGAGAGGCGGATACGCCGATCTGTGACGATGCCTCCGGCAGCACTGAAACAGCGTTCCGACATAACGCTGGCTGCCGGGCAAGCCAGCACCTCTATTGCGTACATTGCCAGTTCGTGCCAGGTGTCTAGCTTCGATACCCAATAGTTGAAGGGTGCAGATGGATGGTTCGACACAGCTACGCCATCTGACATGTAGTCCTTGACCATCTTCTCCAGGCGATCGGTGTTGGAGGTGGATCTGCACGCTTGCTGTTCAGTGGGCTGCGGCTGCATGGGTGTCAGAAAATTTTCCCACTCCAAGGACACTGCCGATACCATTCCCTTTTGGGTACTAGCTGCGGCTTGCGTTGTTTGCTGCCCTCCTGGTCGTCCTGGGTTTGCGGAAGTCAGTCTGTCTGCGTACAACTGGCTAGAGGAGGGGGAGGATGTCAATCTCCTCTCTAAAGTCTCCACAAGGGCCTGCTGGTATTCTTCCATTTTGACCTGTCTGACTCTTTCTTCAAGCAGTTTTGGAACATTGTGTTTGTACCGTGGATCCAGAAGGGTATAAACCCAGTAATTGGTGTTGTCCAGAATGCGCACAATGCGTGGGTCACGTTCAATGCAGTCTAGCATGAATTGAGCCATGTGTGCCAGAGTCCTACCAGAATCCTCATCATCCTCTTGTGAGCGTTGTGATAGTTGTTGTGATGCATCATAGTCGTCACCTTCCTCCTGGTCTGCTTCTGCTGACCATTCGCGTTGAATTGTGGAAGTCCAACGTGCACCGCTCTGGCCCTCGTCAGTGGTGGCATGAAATTCCTGCTCCAACTCCAGCTGTTCCTCCTCCTCTTCTTCGTCATAGCTGCTGGGGCCAGCGTTCCCTGAGGCGGATGGCCTGATGTTGGTACCATCACGCTGATCGTTTTCTCCTTCAGATTCCCCCAGTTGCATCATGACAGCTGTTTCCTTGATTTTTAACATCGACCTCTTCAGTAAACACAGCAGTGGTATGGTAATGCTGACTGAAGAGTTGTCACTGCTCACAAGCAACGTGGATTGCTCAAAATTTTGGAGGACTTGGCAGAGGTCCAACATGTTGGCCCAATCGGATCCACAGAAGCTTGGCAGCTGGCCGGATGCGCCTCGGTACTGCGCCGTCATGTACTGGACCACTGCACTCTTCTGCTCGCAAAAGCGGGCTAGCATGTGCAGCGTAGAATTCCAGCGCGTAGGGACATCACACAGCAAGCGATGGTGGGGGAGATTGAAGCGCTCCTGCATCTTGGCGAGTGCCCCCGAAGCAGTACTGGAATTTCTACAATGTTTGGACACTCGACGCACCTTCAACAGCAGATCGGGCACGCCTGGGTATGTCCTCAGGAACCGCTGATCTACTAGGTTCATCACGTGCGCCAGGCAAGGGATGTGTGTCAGCTTAGCCAACCTTAAAGCGCGAATGAGATTACTCCCATTATCACACACAACCATGCCCGGTTTCAGGTCCAGCGGTGCCAGCCACAAATCCGTCTGTTCCTTTATTCCCCTCCAAATTTCCTCCCCTGTGTGCTGCTTATCCCCAAGGCAGATTAGCTTCAGCAACGCTTGCTGACGCATGCCAACAGCTGTGCTGCACTGCTTCCACGATCCTACTGCTGCTGGGTTAGCGTTTCCGGATGAGGTACAGCTTTGAGATGCGTTGGAGGAGAAGGAGTCAGAGAGGTAGGTGCTGCTGTTATCCAGTGGGAGGGACGGCGGTGCAGCTGTTTGTGGCGTGGGCAACACCCGTGCCGTAGCAGGTGAGGAATCGCTGCCAGGCTCCACAAGGTTCACCCAGTGCGCGGTAAGGGAGATGTATCGACCCTGGCCGAACGCACTCGTCCAGGTGTCAGTGGTGAGGTGAACCTTGCAGGCAACGGCATTCTTCAAGCTTCGGGTTATTTTGCTGACCACGTGCTCATGCAACTCAGGCACTGCAGAGCGTGCAAAGTGGTAGCGGCTGGGAACCACGTAACGTGGGATGGCCACTGACATCATGCCCTTGAAGCTGTTTGTCTCCACCAATCGATATGGCAGCATTTCGCAGGCCAGAAGCTTGGCTATGCTGGCTGTTACTGCCACGGCCCGGGGGTCATTTGCTGGCAATTTCCTCTTGCGCTCAAACATCTCCGACACAGACAACTGAACCGTAGCGCTGCACACGGAAGGGCTGTTGGTTGTTGTGTTTGATGAACACTGGGAGACCTCAAGAGCACTACTCCGGAAAGTGACAGTGTCAGCGTCGTCTGATGTTTGTGAATGTTGTGAACCACGCAATGGCTGGGCTACTGCTGCTGCTGAGGCGGGTCTGGTGAACCCAAGGGAGGCAGTGTTGTTTCTGGTACCCTGTCCTGACGCGTTTGCCCAAAGAGTGGGATGTTTGGATAGCATGTGACGGCTCATGCTGGTGGTGGAGAGGTTGTTAATATTTTTCCCCCTGCTCAGGCGGGTCTTGCACACCTTGCAAATCGCCATGGTAACATCCTCAGTGCAGTCTTCAAAGAAAGCCCAGACTTTGGAGCACCTGCCTCCTTGCTGGCGATTTCTGTTTGCTCCTCTTTTGCCTCTCACTTGAACTTCCACGCTTGTGGTGCCTGAAATTGCGCGCCGCCTACCTTGTGGCACAAGGCGAACTCGTGCAGCAGTGTGTTCTTCAACAGACTCATCTGTGCTGCTGCTACGACGGCGATGTTCTCGTTCACAAACAAAATCTGGGTCTCTGTCCACATTGTCCATACCCTCCTCTTCCATCTCCTCAAACTCGTCATATGTCATTGTGGGCCACCGCCGTGGAGTAGAGCTCCCCACAACAACCTCTGCGCAGCACACTCCAACGTCGTCTTCCAGATCTTGTCGGCCGACCTCCTGCAATTGCAACCCCTCCTGCCCAAATTGCTCTGGGATTTGGGTTTCCGAGTCCTCTTCGGACTCGCCTCGTATTTCAGTGCGCGGTACATTTCCCACAGTTAACGGTTGTGAATCCAGGCACAACATTTCTGGCTGTTCCTCCATTGACCTTTGAAAGGTGGAAGTTTGTTGGGCTGGGAATAGCTCCTGCGAATACCCCATTGTGTCCTGAGGTAATTCATCGGACTGGTTATCTGGCAGTTGTGTGCGTGGTGTCGCTGCCGGTTGTGTCAGCTTTGTGCCCACTGGCTCCTTGTAACTGGCTGAGGACTCGGACCTCGTGCGTGATGTGCTGGTGCTGCTTAACCCACTGCTGGACGCTTGAGAGGTCATCCAAGTAATTATCTGGTCCTGTTCTTTTGGATTTGTGAGGGTTGTTGTCCTGGACAACATGGGTGGTATTGAGTGGGTTTTCTTGGGTGCTCCCCTGTGGCCTGTACGTGAACCGTCAGGGGAAACACCTCTTCCCTTGCCCCTCCCTCTTTCACCGGATTTCTTCCTCATTTCACTTATCCTTACAGTACACGCTGACTGGCAGCAGTACAGTGGCAGTACAGAAATGCTATACAGTACCACTATTCCCAGCAGCGACACAGAGCACAATGCTATACAGTGACGGGTGAGCGGTGTACCACTATTCCCAGCAGACACAGAACAGTGAACAGAATGCTATATAGTGTGGCTGAGCGAGCGGTGTACCACTATTCCCAGCAGACACAGAACAGTGAACAGAATGCTATATAGTGTGGCTGAACGAGCGGTGTACTACTGTTCCCAGCAGACACAGAACAGTACACAGAATGCTATATAGTGTGGCTGAACGAGCGGTGTACTACTGTTCCCAGCAGACACAGAACAGTACACAGAATGCTATATAGTGTGGCTGAACGAGCGGTGTACTACTGTTCCCAGCAGACACAGAACAGTGAACAGAATGCTATATAGTGTGGCTGAGCGAGCGGTGTACCACTATTCCCAGCAGACACAGAACAGTGAACAGAATGCTATATAGTGTGGCTGAGCGAGCGGTGTACCACTATTCCCAGCAGACACAGAACAGTAAACAGAATGCTATATAGTGTGGCTGAGCGAGCGGTGTACCACTATTCCCAGCAGACACAGAACAGTGAACAGAATGCTATATAGTGTGGCTGAGCGAGCGGTGTACCACTATTCCCAGCAGACACAGAACAGTGAACAGAATGCTATATAGTGTGGCTGAGCGAGCGGTGTACCACTATTCCCAGCAGACACAGAACAGTGAACAGAATGCTATATAGTGTGGCTGAGCGAGCGGTGTACCACTATTCCCAGCAGACACAGAACAGTGAACAGAATGCTATATAGTGTGGCTGAGCGAGCGGTGTACTACTGTTCCCAGCAGACACAGAACAGTACACAGAATGCTATATAGTGTGGCTGAACGAGCGGTGTACTACTGTTCCCAGCAGACACAGAACAGTACACAGAATGCTATATAGTGTGGCTGAACGAGCGGTGTACCACTATTCCAAGCAGACACAGAACAGTGAACAGAATGCTATATAGTGTGGCTGAGCGAGCGGTGTACCACTATTCCCAGCAGACACAGAGTGGCAGTAAACAGAATGCTATATAGTGTGGCTGAGCGAGGTACACAGAGTGGCAGTAAACAGAATGCTATATAGTGTGGCTGTGCAAGCGGTGTACTACTATTCCCAGCAGACACAGAGTGGCAGTAAACAGAATGCTATATAGTGTGGCTGAGCGAGGTACACAGAGTGGCAGTAAACAGAATGCTGAGCGAGCGGTGTACTACTATTCCCAGCAGCGACACACAATGACTGGGGGGGACCCTGGCTAGCGTGGCTGGAGCGCGAACTACCCTGCCTGCCTACCCAAAGCTAAACCCACAGACAAATGGCGGAGATATGACGTGGTTCGGGTATTTATTTACCCGAACCACGTGACAGTTCGGCCAATCAGAGCGCGTTCGGGTCCGAACCACGTGACCCGTTCGGCCAATCACAGCGCTAGCCGAACGTTCGGGGAACGTTCGGCCATGCGCTCTTAGTTCGGCCATATGGCCGAACGGTTTGGCCGAGCACCGTCAGGTGTTCGGCCGAACTCGAACATCACCCGAACAGGGTGATGTTCTGCAGAACCCGAACAGTGGCGAACACTGTTCGCCCAACACTACTCCTAACAAAGGAGCGCCGGACCACAATATGTTAAAAATGACAAACATATAACAAAAAGATAATTACCTAACATGCATAATACAAACAATCACAGACATACACATATTTTACACATAAAAAGGCCCACAAAGTGAGCCGTAAAAAATAGTTGGGTGGTATCTGCGAATAGAGAGTACCGATCTTTCTGGCATCACACATTGAAATTAAACCATCAGCCCGTTGCTCCCCTAAATAAGAGGGCCGGACCACCAAGCAGTGAGTATGACAAACATAAAACAATAAAAAACATCTTCTAAAGAATTAAACGTAGTCTTCCACAACCTATGGCAGTGATGGCTAACCTTGGCACTCCAACTGTCCAAAAACTACAAATCCCATCATGCCTCTGCCTCCCCAAGTTATGCTTAGAGCTGTCAGAGCATTGCAATGCCTGACGGGACTTTTAGTTTCACCACAGCTGGAGTGCCAAGGTTAGCCATCACTGACCTATGGCCTCCTCCTCCCCAATAGCCATAGCCATTCCTCTCCTAAGTCAATGGTTCTTGCGACTGTATGTAACGCCATATGGCATCACACGTTAAAAAAAAAAGAAGTAAAACTACACTATCAGCCCGTCGCACTCCTAACAAAGGAGCGCCGGACCACAATATGTTAAAAATGACAAACATATAACAAAAAGATAATTACCTAACATGCATAATACAAACAATCACAGACATACACATATTTTACACATAAAAAGGCCCACAAAGTGAGCTGTAAAAAATAGTTGGGTGGTAAATGCGAACAGAGAGTACCGATCTTTCTGGCATCACACACTGAAATTAAACCATCAGCCCGTCGCTCCCCTAAATAAGAGGGCCGGACCACCAAGCAGTGAGTATGACAAACATAAAACAATAAAAAACATCTTCTAAAGTTTTAAACTTTCTCTTCTAAAATCTATGGCAGTGATGGCTAACCTTGGCACTCCAACTGTCCAAAAACTACAAATCCCATCATGCCTCTGCCTCCCCAAGTTATGCTTAGAGCTGTCAGAGCATTGCAATGCCTGACGGGACTTTTAGTTTCACCACAGCTGGAGTGCCAAGGTTAGCCATCACTGACCTATGGCCTCCTCCTCCCCAATAGCCATAGCCATTCCTCTCCTAAGTCAATGGTTCTTGCGACTGTATGTAACGCCATATGGCATCACACGCTAAAAAAAAAAGAAGTAAAACTACACTATCAGCCCGTCGCACTCCTAACAAAGGAGCGCCGGACCACAATATGTTAAAAATGACAAACATATAACAAAAAGATAATTACCTAACATGCATAATACAAACAATCACAGACATACACATATTTTACACATAAAAAGGCCCACAAAGTGAGCCGTAAAAAATAGTTGGGTGGTATCTGCGAATAGAGAGTACCGATCTTTCTGGCATCACACATTGAAATTAAACCATCAGCCCGTTGCTCCCCTAAATAAGAGGGCCGGACCACCAAGCAGTGAGTATGACAAACATAAAACAATAAAAAACATCTTCTAAAGAATTAAACGTAGTCTTCCACAACCTATGGCAGTGATGGCTAACCTTGGCACTCCAACTGTCCAAAAACTACAAATCCCATCATGCCTCTGCCTCCCCAAGTTATGCTTAGAGCTGTCAGAGCATTGCAATGCCTGACGGGACTTTTAGTTTCACCACAGCTGGAGTGCCAAGGTTAGCCATCACTGACCTATGGCCTCCTCCTCCCCAATAGCCATAGCCATTCCTCTCCTAAGTCAATGGTTCTTGCGACTGTATGTAACGCCATATGGCATCACACGTTAAAAAAAAAAGAAGTAAAACTACACTATCAGCCCGTCGCACTCCTAACAAAGGAGCGCCGGACCACAATATGTTAAAAATGACAAACATATAACAAAAAGATAATTACCTAACATGCATAATACAAACAATCACAGACATACACATATTTTACACATAAAAAGGCCCACAAAGTGAGCTGTAAAAAATAGTTGGGTGGTAAATGCGAACAGAGAGTACCGATCTTTCTGGCATCACACACTGAAATTAAACCATCAGCCCGTCGCTCCCCTAAATAAGAGGGCCGGACCACCAAGCAGTGAGTATGACAAACATAAAACAATAAAAAACATCTTCTAAAGTTTTAAACTTTCTCTTCTAAAATCTATGGCAGTGATGGCTAACCTTGGCACTCCAACTGTCCAAAAACTACAAATCCCATCATGCCTCTGCCTCCCCAAGTTATGCTTAGAGCTGTCAGAGCATTGCAATGCCTGACGGGACTTTTAGTTTCACCACAGCTGGAGTGCCAAGGTTAGCCATCACTGACCTATGGCCTCCTCCTCCCCAATAGCCATAGCCATTCCTCTCCTAAGTCAATGGTTCTTGCGACTGTATGTAACGCCATATGGCATCACACGCTAAAAAAAAAAGAAGTAAAACTACACTATCAGCCCGTCGCACTCCTAACAAAGGAGCGCCGGACCACAATATGTTAAAAATGACAAACATATAACAAAAAGATAATTACCTAACATGCATAATACAAACAATCACAGACATACACATATTTTACACATAAAAAGGCCCACAAAGTGAGCCGTAAAAAATAGTTGGGTGGTATCTGCGAATAGAGAGTACCGATCTTTCTGGCATCACACATTGAAATTAAACCATCAGCCCGTTGCTCCCCTAAATAAGAGGGCCGGACCACCAAGCAGTGAGTATGACAAACATAAAACAATAAAAAACATCTTCTAAAGAATTAAACGTAGTCTTCCACAACCTATGGCAGTGATGGCTAACCTTGGCACTCCAACTGTCCAAAAACTACAAATCCCATCATGCCTCTGCCTCCCCAAGTTATGCTTAGAGCTGTCAGAGCATTGCAATGCCTGACGGGACTTTTAGTTTCACCACAGCTGGAGTGCCAAGGTTAGCCATCACTGACCTATGGCCTCCTCCTCCCCAATAGCCATAGCCATTCCTCTCCTAAGTCAATGGTTCTTGCGACTGTATGTAACGCCATATGGCATCACACGTTAAAAAAAAAAGAAGTAAAACTACACTATCAGCCCGTCGCACTCCTAACAAAGGAGCGCCGGACCACAATATGTTAAAAATGACAAACATATAACAAAAAGATAATTACCTAACATGCATAATACAAACAATCACAGACATACACATATTTTACACATAAAAAGGCCCACAAAGTGAGCTGTAAAAAATAGTTGGGTGGTAAATGCGAACAGAGAGTACCGATCTTTCTGGCATCACACACTGAAATTAAACCATCAGCCCGTCGCTCCCCTAAATAAGAGGGCCGGACCACCAAGCAGTGAGTATGACAAACATAAAACAATAAAAAACATCTTCTAAAGTTTTAAACTTTCTCTTCTAAAATCTATGGCAGTGATGGCTAACCTTGGCACTCCAACTGTCCAAAAACTACAAATCCCATCATGCCTCTGCCTCCCCAAGTTATGCTTAGAGCTGTCAGAGCATTGCAATGCCTGACGGGACTTTTAGTTTCACCACAGCTGGAGTGCCAAGGTTAGCCATCACTGACCTATGGCCTCCTCCTCCCCAATAGCCATAGCCATTCCTCTCCTAAGTCAATGGTTCTTGCGACTGTATGTAACGCCATATGGCATCACACGCTAAAAAAAAAAGAAGTAAAACTACACTATCAGCCCGTCGCACTCCTAACAAAGGAGCGCCGGACCACAATATGTTAAAAATGACAAACATATAACAAAAAGATAATTACCTAACATGCATAATACAAACAATCACAGACATACACATATTTTACACATAAAAAGGCCCACAAAGTGAGCCGTAAAAAATAGTTGGGTGGTATCTGCGAAAAGAGAGTACCGATCTTTCTGGCATCACACATTGAAATTTAATCATCAGCCCGTTGCTCCCCTAAATAAGAGGGCCAGACCACCAAGCAGTGAGTATGACAAACATAAAACAATAAAAAACATCTTCTAAAGTATTAAACGTACTCTTCCACAACCTATGGCAGTGATGGCTAACCTTGGCACTCCAACTGTCCAAAAACTACAAATCCCATCATGCCTCTGCCTCCCCGAGTTATGCTTAGAGCTGTCAGAGCATTGCAATGCCTGATGGGACTTTTAGTTTCACCACAGCTGGAGTACCAAGGTTAGCCATCACTGACCTATGGCCTCCTCCTCCCCAAAAGCCATAGCCATTCCTCTCCTAAGTCAATGGTTCTTGCGACTGTATGTAACGCCTTATGGCATCACATGCTAAAAAAAAAGAAGTATAACTACACTATCAGCCCGTCGCACTCCTAACAAAGGAGCGCCGGACCACAATATGGTAAAAATGACAAACATATAACAAAAAGATAATTACCTAACATGCATAATACAAACAATCACAGACATACACATATTTTACACATAAAAAGGCCCACAAAGTGAGCTGTAAAAAATAGTTGGGTGGTAAATGCGAACAGAGAGTACCGATCCTTATAGGATCACACACTGAAATTAAACCATCAGCCCGTCGCTCCCCTAAATAAGAGGGCCGGACCACCAAGCAGTGAGTATGACAAACATAAAACAATAAAAAACATCTTTTAAAGTTTTAAACTTTCTCTTCTAAAACCTATGGCAGTGATGGCTAACCTTGGCACTCCAACTGTCCAAAAACTACAAATCCCATCATGCCTCTGCCTCCCCAAGTTATGCTTAGAGCTGTCAGAGCATTGCAATGCCTGACGGGACTTTTAGTTTCACCACAGCTGGAGTGCCAAGGTTAGCCATCACTGACCTATGGCCTCCTCCTCCCCAATAGCCATAGCCATTCCTCTCCTAAGTCAATGGTTCTTGCGACTGTATGTAACGCCATATGGCATCACACGCTAAAAAAAAAAGAAGTAAAACTACACTATCAGCCCGTCGCACTCCTAACAAAGGAGCGCCGGACCACAATATGTTAAAAATGACAAACATATAACAAAAAGATAATTACCTAACATGCATAATACAAACAATCACAGACATACACATATTTTACACATAAAAAGGCCCACAAAGTGAGCCGTAAAAAATAGTTGGGTGGTATCTGCGAATAGAGAGTACCGATCTTTCTGGCATCACACATTGAAATTAAACCATCAGCCCGTTGCTCCCCTAAATAAGAGGGCCGGACCACCAAGCAGTGAGTATGACAAACATAAAACAATAAAAAACATCTTCTAAAGAATTAAACGTAGTCTTCCACAACCTATGGCAGTGATGGCTAACCTTGGCACTCCAACTGTCCAAAAACTACAAATCCCATCATGCCTCTGCCTCCCCAAGTTATGCTTAGAGCTGTCAGAGCATTGCAATGCCTGACGGGACTTTTAGTTTCACCACAGCTGGAGTGCCAAGGTTAGCCATCACTGACCTATGGCCTCCTCCTCCCCAATAGCCATAGCCATTCCTCTCCTAAGTCAATGGTTCTTGCGACTGTATGTAACGCCATATGGCATCACACGTTAAAAAAAAAAGAAGTAAAACTACACTATCAGCCCGTCGCACTCCTAACAAAGGAGCGCCGGACCACAATATGTTAAAAATGACAAACATATAACAAAAAGATAATTACCTAACATGCATAATACAAACAATCACAGACATACACATATTTTACACATAAAAAGGCCCACAAAGTGAGCTGTAAAAAATAGTTGGGTGGTAAATGCGAACAGAGAGTACCGATCTTTCTGGCATCACACACTGAAATTAAACCATCAGCCCGTCGCTCCCCTAAATAAGAGGGCCGGACCACCAAGCAGTGAGTATGACAAACATAAAACAATAAAAAACATCTTCTAAAGTTTTAAACTTTCTCTTCTAAAATCTATGGCAGTGATGGCTAACCTTGGCACTCCAACTGTCCAAAAACTACAAATCCCATCATGCCTCTGCCTCCCCAAGTTATGCTTAGAGCTGTCAGAGCATTGCAATGCCTGACAGGACTTTTAGTTTCACCACAGCTGGAGTGCCAAGGTTAGCCATCACTGACCTATGGCCTCCTCCTCCCCAATAGCCATAGCCATTCCTCTCCTAAGTCAATGGTTCTTGCGACTGTATGTAACGCCATATGGCATCACACGCTAAAAAAAAAAGAAGTAAAACTACACTATCAGCCCGTCGCACTCCTAACAAAGGAGCGCCGGACCACAATATGTTAAAAATGACAAACATATAACAAAAAGATAATTACCTAACATGCATAATACAAACAATCACAGACATACACATATTTTACACATAAAAAGGCCCACAAAGTGAGCCGTAAAAAATAGTTGGGTGGTATCTGCGAAAAGAGAGTACCGATCTTTCTGGCATCACACATTGAAATTTAATCATCAGCCCGTTGCTCCCCTAAATAAGAGGGCCGGACCACCAAGCAGTGAGTATGACAAACATAAAACAATAAAAAACATCTTCTAAAGTATTAAACGTACTCTTCCACAACCTATGGCAGTGATGGCTAACCTTGGCACTCCAACTGTCCAAAATTTACAAATCCCATCATGCCTCTGCCTCCCCGAGTTATGCTTAGAGCTGTCAGAGCATTGCAATGCCTGATGGGACTTTTAGTTTCACCACAGCTGGAGTACCAAGGTTAGCCATCACTGACCTATGGCCTCCTCCTCCCCAAAAGCCATAGCCATTCCTCTCCTAAGTCAATGGTTCTTGCGACTGTATGTAACGCCTTATGGCATCACATGCTAAAAAAAAAGAAGTATAACTACACTATCAGCCCGTCGCACTCCTAACAAAGGAGCGCCGGACCACAATATGGTAAAAATGACAAACATATAACAAAAAGATAATTACCTAACATGCATAATACAAACAATCACAGACATACACATATTTTACACATAAAAAGGCCCACAAAGTGAGCTGTAAAAAATAGTTGGGTGGTAAATGCGAACAGAGAGTACCGATCCTTATAGGATCACACACTGAAATTAAACCATCAGCCCGTCGCTCCCCTAAATAAGAGGGCCGGACCACCAAGCAGTGAGTATGACAAACATAAAACAATAAAAAACATCTTTTAAAGTTTTAAACTTTCTCTTCTAAAACCTATGGCAGTGATGGCTAACCTTGGCACTCCAACTGTCCAAAAACTACAAATCCCATCATGCCTCTGCCTCCCCAAGTTATGCTTAGAGCTGTCAGAGCATTGCAATGCCTGACGGGACTTTTAGTTTCACCACAGCTGGAGTGCCAAGGTTAGCCATCACTGACCTATGGCCTCCTCCTCCCCAATAGCCATAGCCATTCCTCTCCTAAGTCAATGGTTCTTGCGACTGTATGTAACGCCATATGGCATCACACGCAAAAAAAAAAAGAAGTAAAACTACACTATCAGCCCGTCGCACTCCTAACAAAGGAGCGCCGGACCACAATATGTTAAAAATGACAAACATATAACAAAAAGATAATTACCTAACATGCATAATACAAACAATCACAGACATACACATATTTTACACATAAAAAGGCCCACAAAGTGAGCCGTAAAAAATAGTTGGGTGGTATCTGCGAATAGAGAGTACCGATCTTTCTGGCATCACACATTGAAATTAAACCATCAGCCCGTTGCTCCCCTAAATAAGAGGGCCGGACCACCAAGCAGTGAGTATGACAAACATAAAACAATAAAAAACATCTTCTAAAGAATTAAACGTAGTCTTCCACAACCTATGGCAGTGATGGCTAACCTTGGCACTCCAACTGTCCAAAAACTACAAATCCCATCATGCCTCTGCCTCCCCAAGTTATGCTTAGAGCTGTCAGAGCATTGCAATGCCTGACGGGACTTTTAGTTTCACCACAGCTGGAGTGCCAAGGTTAGCCATCACTGACCTATGGCCTCCTCCTCCCCAATAGCCATAGCCATTCCTCTCCTAAGTCAATGGTTCTTGCGACTGTATGTAACGCCATATGGCATCACACGCTAAAAAAAAAAGAAGTAAAACTACACTATCAGCCCGTCGCACTCCTAACAAAGGAGCGCCGGACCACAATATGTTAAAAATGACAAACATATAACAAAAAGATAATTACCTAGCATGCATAATACAAACAATCACAGACATACACATATTTTACACATAAAAAGGCCCACAAAGTGAGCCGTAAAAAATAGTTGGGTGGTATCTGCGAATAGAGAGTACCGATCTTTCTGGCATCACACATTGAAATTAAACCATCAGCCCGTTGCTCCCCTAAATAAGAGGGCCGGACCACCAAGCAGTGAGTATGACAAACATAAAACAATAAAAAACATCTTCTAAAGTTTTAAACTTTCTCTTCTAAAATCTACGGCAGTGATGGCTAACCTTGGCACTCCAACTGTCCAAAAACTACAAATCCCATCATGCCTCTGCCTCCCCAAGTTATGCTTAGAGCTGTCAGAGCATTGCAATGCCTGACGGGACTTTTAGTTTCACCACAGCTGGAGTGCCAAGGTTAGCCATCACTGACCTATGGCCTCCTCCTCCCCAATAGCCATAGCCATTCCTCTCCTAAGTCAATGGTTCTTGCGACTGTATGTAACGCCATATGGCATCACACGTTAAAAAAAAAAGAAGTAAAACTACACTATCAGCCCGTCGCACTCCTAACAAAGGAGCGCCGGACCACAATATGTTAAAAATGACAAACATATAACAAAAAGATAATTACCTAACATGCATAATACAAACAATCACAGACATACACATATTTTACACATAAAAAGGCCCACAAAGTGAGCTGTAAAAAATAGTTGGGTGGTAAATGCGAACAGAGAGTACCGATCTTTCTGGCATCACACACTGAAATTAAACCATCAGCCCGTCGCTCCCCTAAATAAGAGGGCCGGACCACCAAGCAGTGAGTATGACAAACATAAAACAATAAAAAACATCTTCTAAAGTTTTAAACTTTCTCTTCTAAAATCTATGGCAGTGATGGCTAACCTTGGCACTCCAACTGTCCAAAAACTACAAATCCCATCATGCCTCTGCCTCCCCAAGTTATGCTTAGAGCTGTCAGAGCATTGCAATGCCTGACGGGACTTTTAGTTTCACCACAGCTGGAGTGCCAAGGTTAGCCATCACTGACCTATGGCCTCCTCCTCCCCAATAGCCATAGCCATTCCTCTCCTAAGTCAATGGTTCTTGCGACTGTATGTAACGCCATATGGCATCACACGCTAAAAAAAAAAGAAGTAAAACTACACTATCAGCCCGTCGCACTCCTAACAAAGGAGCGCCGGACCACAATATGTTAAAAATGACAAACATATAACAAAAAGATAATTACCTAACATGCATAATACAAACAATCACAGACATACACATATTTTACACATAAAAAGGCCCACAAAGTGAGCCGTAAAAAATAGTTGGGTGGTATCTGCGAATAGAGAGTACCGATCTTTCTGGCATCACACATTGAAATTAAACCATCAGCCCGTTGCTCCCCTAAATAAGAGGGCCGGACCACCAAGCAGTGAGTATGACAAACATAAAACAATAAAAAACATCTTCTAAAGTTTTAAACTTTCTCTTCTAAAATCTATGGCAGTGATGGCTAACCTTGGCACTCCAACTGTCCAAAAACTACAAATCCCATCATGCCTCTGCCTCCCCAAGTTATGCTTAGAGCTGTCAGAGCATTGCAATGCCTGACGGGACTTTTAGTTTCACCACAGCTGGAGTGCCAAGGTTAGCCATCACTGACCTATGGCCTCCTCCTCCCCAATAGCCATAGCCATTCCTCTCCTAAGTCAATGGTTCTTGCGACTGTATGTAACGCCATATGGCATCACACGCTAAAAAAAAAAGAAGTAAAACTACACTATCAGCCCGTCGCACTCCTAACAAAGGAGCGCCGGACCACAATATGTTAAAAATGACAAACATATAACAAAAAGATAATTACCTAGCATGCATAATACAAACAATCACAGACATACACATATTTTACACATAAAAAGGCCCACAAAGTGAGCCGTAAAAAATAGTTGGGTGGTATCTGCGAATAGAGAGTACCGATCTTTCTGGCATCACACATTGAAATTAAACCATCAGCCCGTTGCTCCCCTAAATAAGAGGGCCGGACCACCAAGCAGTGAGTATGACAAACATAAAACAATAAAAAACATCTTCTAAAGTTTTAAACTTTCTCTTCTAAAATCTACGGCAGTGATGGCTAACCTTGGCACTCCAACTGTCCAAAAACTACAAATCCCATCATGCCTCTGCCTCCCCAAGTTATGCTTAGAGCTGTCAGAGCATTGCAATGCCTGACGGGACTTTTAGTTTCACCACAGCTGGAGTGCCAAGGTTAGCCATCACTGACCTATGGCCTCCTCCTCCCCAATAGCCATAGCCATTCCTCTCCTAAGTCAATGGTTCTTGCGACTGTATGTAACGCCATATGGCATCACACGTTAAAAAAAAAAGAAGTAAAACTACACTATCAGCCCGTCGCACTCCTAACAAAGGAGCGCCGGACCACAATATGTTAAAAATGACAAACATATAACAAAAAGATAATTACCTAACATGCATAATACAAACAATCACAGACATACACATATTTTACACATAAAAAGGCCCACAAAGTGAGCTGTAAAAAATAGTTGGGTGGTAAATGCGAACAGAGAGTACCGATCTTTCTGGCATCACACACTGAAATTAAACCATCAGCCCGTCGCTCCCCTAAATAAGAGGGCCGGACCACCAAGCAGTGAGTATGACAAACATAAAACAATAAAAAACATCTTCTAAAGTTTTAAACTTTCTCTTCTAAAATCTATGGCAGTGATGGCTAACCTTGGCACTCCAACTGTCCAAAAACTACAAATCCCATCATGCCTCTGCCTCCCCAAGTTATGCTTAGAGCTGTCAGAGCATTGCAATGCCTGACGGGACTTTTAGTTTCACCACAGCTGGAGTGCCAAGGTTAGCCATCACTGACCTATGGCCTCCTCCTCCCCAATAGCCATAGCCATTCCTCTCCTAAGTCAATGGTTCTTGCGACTGTATGTAACGCCATATGGCATCACACGCTAAAAAAAAAAGAAGTAAAACTACACTATCAGCCCGTCGCACTCCTAACAAAGGAGCGCCGGACCACAATATGTTAAAAATGACAAACATATAACAAAAAGATAATTACCTAACATGCATAATACAAACAATCACAGACATACACATATTTTACACATAAAAAGGCCCACAAAGTGAGCCGTAAAAAATAGTTGGGTGGTATCTGCGAATAGAGAGTACCGATCTTTCTGGCATCACACATTGAAATTAAACCATCAGCCCGTTGCTCCCCTAAATAAGAGGGCCGGACCACCAAGCAGTGAGTATGACAAACATAAAACAATAAAAAACATCTTCTAAAGTATTAAACGTACTCTTCCACAACCTATGGCAGTGATGGCTAACCTTGGCACTCCAACTGTCCAAAAACTACAAATCCCATCATGCCTCTGCCTCTCCGAGTTATGCTTAGAGCTGTCAGAGCATTGCAATGCCTGATGGGACTTTTAGTTTCACCACAGCTGGAGTACCAAGGTTAGCCATCACTGACCTATGGCCTCCTCCTCCCCAAAAGCCATAGCCATTCCTCTCCTAAGTCAATGGTTCTTGCGACTGTATGTAACGCCTTATGGCATCACATGCTAAAAAAAAAGAAGTATAACTACACTATCAGCCCGTCGCACTCCTAACAAAGGAGCGCCGGACCACAATATGGTAAAAATGACAAACATATAACAAAAAGATAATTACCTAACATGCATAATACAAACAATCACAGACATACACATATTTTACACATAAAAAGGCCCACAAAGTGAGCTGTAAAAAATAGTTGGGTGGTAAATGCGAACAGAGAGTACCGATCCTTATAGGATCACACACTGAAATTAAACCATCAGCCCGTCGCTCCCCTAAATAAGAGGGCCGGACCACCAAGCAGTGAGTATGACAAACATAAAACAATAAAAAACATCTTCTAAAGTTTTAAACTTTCTCTTCTAAAATCTATGGCAGTGATGGCTAACCTTGGCACTCCAACTGTCCAAAAACTACAAATCCCATCATGGCTCTGCCTCCCCAAGTTATGCTTAGAGCTGTCAGAGCATTGCAATGCCTGACGGGACTTTTAGTTTCACCACAGCTGGAGTGCCAAGGTTAGCCATCACTGACCTATGGCCTCCTCCTCCCCAATAGCCATAGCCATTCCTCTCCTAAGTCAATGGTTCTTGCGACTGTATGTAAAGCCATATGGCATCACACGCTAAAAAAAAAAGAAGTAAAACTACACTATCAGCCCGTCGCACTCCTAACAAAGGAGCGCCGGACCACAATATGTTAAAAATGACAAACATATAACAAAAAGATAATTACCTAACATGCATAATACAAACAATCACAGACATACACATATTTTACACATAAAAAGGCCCACAAAGTGAGCCGTAAAAAATAGTTGGGTGGTATCTGCGAATAGAGAGTACCGATCTTTCTGGCATCACACATTGAAATTAAACCATCAGCCCGTTGCTCCCCTAATTAAGAGGGCCGGACCACCAAGCAGTGAGTATGACAAACATAAAACAATAAAAAACATCTTCTAAAGTATTAAACATACTCTTCCACAACCTATGGCAGTGATGGCTAACCTTGGCACTCCAACTGTCCAAAAACTACAAATCCCATCATGCCTCTGCCTCCCCGAGTTATGCTTAGAGCTGTCAGAGCATTGCAATGCCTGATGGGACTTTTAGTTTCACCACAGCTGGAGTACCAAGGTTAGCCATCACTGACCTATGGCCTCCTCCTCCCCAAAAGCCATAGCCATTCCTCTCCTAAGTCAATGGTTCTTGCGACTGTATGTAACGCCTTATGGCATCACATGCTAAAAAAAAAGAAGTATAACTACACTATCAGCCCGTCGCACTCCTAACAAAGGAGCGCCGGACCACAATATGGTAAAAATGACAAACATATAACAAAAAGATAATTACCTAACATGCATAATACAAACAATCACAGACATACACATATTTTACACATAAAAAGGCCCACAAAGTGAGCTGTAAAAAATAGTTGGGTGGTAAATGCGAACAGAGAGTACCGATCCTTATAGGATCACACACTGAAATTAAACCATCAGCCCGTCGCTCCCCTAAATAAGAGGGCCGGACCACCAAGCAGTGAGTATGACAAACATAAAACAATAAAAAACATCTTTTAAAGTTTTAAACTTTCTCTTCTAAAACCTACGGCAGTGATGGCTAACCTTGGTACTCCAACTGTCCAAAAACTACAAATCCCATCATGCCTTTGCCTCCCCGAGTTATGCTTAGAGCTGTCAGAGCATTGCAATGCCTGACGGGACTTTTAGTTTCACCACAGCTGGAGTGCCAATGTTAGCCATCACTGACCTATGGCCTCCTCCTCCCCAATAGCCATAGCCATTCCTCTCCTAAGTCAATGGTTCTTGCGACTGTATGTAACGCCATATGGCATCACACGCTAAAAAAAAAAGAAGTAAAACTACACTATCAGCCCGTCGCACTCCTAACAAAGGAGCGCCGGACCACAATATGTTAAAAATCACAAACATATAGCAAAAAGATAATTACCTAACATGCATAATACAAACAATCACAGGCATACACATATTTTACACATAAAAAGGCCCACAAAGTGAGCTGTAAAAAATAGTTGGGTGGTAAATGCGAACAGAGAGTACCGATCTTTCTGGCATCACACACTGAAATTAAACCATCAGCCCGTCGCTCCCTTAAATAAGAGGGCCGGACCACCAAGCAGTGAGTATGACAAACATAAAACAATAAAAAACATCTTCTAAAGTTTTAAACTTTCTCTTCTAAAATCTATGGCAGTGATGGCTAACCTTGGCACTCCAACTGTCCAAAAACTACAAATCCCATCATGCCTCTGCCTCCCCAAGTTATGCTTAGAGCTGTCAGAGCATTGCAATGCCTGACGGGACTTTGAGTTTCACCACAGCTGGAGTGCCAAGGTTAGCCATCACTGACCTATGGCCTCCTCCTCCCCAATAGCCATAGCCATTCCTCTCCTAAGTCAATGGTTCTTGCGACTGTATGTAACGCCATATGGCATCACACGCTAAAAAAAAAAGAAGTAAAACTACACTATCAGCCCGTCGCACTCCTAACAAAGGAGCGCCGGACCACAATATGTTAAAAATGACAAACATATAACAAAAAGATAATTACCTAACATGCATAATACAAACAATCACAGACATACACATATTTTACACATAAAAAGGCCCACAAAGTGAGCCGTAAAAAATAGTTGGGTGGTATCTGCGAAAAGAGAGTACCGATCTTTCTGGCATCACACATTGAAATTTAATCATCAGCCCGTTGCTCCCCTAAATAAGAGGGCCGGACCACCAAGCAGTGAGTATGACAAACATAAAACAATAAAAAACATCTTCTAAAGTATTAAACGTACTCTTCCACAACCTATGGCAGTGATGGCTAACCTTGGCACTCCAACTGTCCAAAAACTACAATTCCCATCATGCCTCTGCCTCCCCGAGTTATGCTTAGAGCTGTCAGAGCATTGCAATGCCTGATGGGACTTTTAGTTTCACCACAGCTGGAGTACCAAGGTTAGCCATCACTGACCTATGGCCTCCTCCTCCCCAAAAGCCATAGCCATTCCTCTCCTAAGTCAATGGTTCTTGCGACTGTATGTAACGCCTTATGGCATCACATGCTAAAAAAAAAGAAGTATAACTACACTATCAGCCCGTCGCACTCCTAACAAAGGAGCGCCGGACCACAATATGGTAAAAATGACAAACATATAACAAAAAGATAATTACCTAACATGCATAATACAAACAATCACAGACATACACATATTTTACACATAAAAAGGCCCACAAAGTGAGCTGTAAAAAATAGTTGGGTGGTAAATGCGAACAGAGAGTACCGATCCTTATAGGATCACACACTGAAATTAAACCATCAGCCCGTCGCTCCCCTAAATAAGAGGGCCGGACCACCAAGCAGTGAGTATGACAAACATAAAACAATAAAAAACATCTTTTAAAGTTTTAAACTTTCTCTTCTAAAACCTATGGCAGTGATGGCTAACCTTGGCACTCCAACTGTCCAAAAACTACAAATCCCATCATGCCTCTGCCTCCCCAAGTTATGCTTAGAGCTGTCAGAGCATTGCAATGCCTGACGGGACTTTTAGTTTCACCACAGCTGGAGTGCCAAGGTTAGCCATCACTGACCTATGGCCTCCTCCTCCCCAATAGCCATAGCCATTCCTCTCCTAAGTCAATGGTTCTTGCGACTGTATGTAACGCCATATGGCATCACACGCTAAAAAAAAAAGAAGTAAAACTACACTATCAGCCCGTCGCACTCCTAACAAAGGAGCGCCGGACCACAATATGTTAAAAATGACAAACATATAACAAAAAGATAATTACCTAACATGCATAATACAAACAATCACAGACATACACATATTTTACACATAAAAAGGCCCACAAAGTGAGCCGTAAAAAATAGTTGGGTGGTATCTGCGAATAGAGAGTACCGATCTTTCTGGCATCACACATTGAAATTAAACCATCAGCCCGTTGCTCCCCTAAATAAGAGGGCCGGACCACCAAGCAGTGAGTATGACAAACATAAAACAATAAAAAACATCTTCTAAAGTTTTAAACTTTCTCTTCTAAAATCTATGGCAGTGATGGCTAACCTTGGCACTCCAACTGTCCAAAAACTACAAATCCCATCATGCCTCTGCCTCCCCAAGTTATGCTTAGAGCTGTCAGAGCATTGCAATGCCTGACGGGACTTTTAGTTTCACCACAGCTGGAGTGCCAAGGTTAGCCATCACTGACCTATGGCCTCCTCCTCCCCAATAGCCATAGCCATTCCTCTCCTAAGTCAATGGTTCTTGCGACTGTATGTAACGCCATATGGCATCACACGTTAAAAAAAAAAGAAGTAAAAGTACACTATCAGCCCGTCGCACTCCTAACAAAGGAGCGCCGGACCACAATATGTTAAAAATGACAAACATATAACAAAAAGATAATTACCTAACATGCATAATACAAACAATCACAGACATACACATATTTTACACATAAAAAGGCCCACAAAGTGAGCTGTAAAAAATAGTTGGGTGGTAAATGCGAACAGAGAGTACCGATCTTTCTGGCATCACACACTGAAATTAAACCATCAGCCCGTCGCTCCCCTAAATAAGAGGGCCGGACCACCAAGCAGTAAGTATGACAAACATAAAACAATAAAAAACATCTTCTAAAGTTTTAAACTTTCTCTTCTAAAATCTATGGCAGTGATGGCTAACCTTGGCACTCCAACTGTCCAAAAACTACAAATCCCATCATGCCTCTGCCTCCCCAAGTTATGCTTAGAGCTGTCAGAGCATTGCAATGCCTGACGGGACTTTTAGTTTCACCACAGCTGGAGTGCCAAGGTTAGCCATCACTGACCTATGGCCTCCTCCTCCCCAATAGCCATAGCCATTCCTCTCCTAAGTCAATGGTTCTTGCGACTGTATGTAACGCCATATGGCATCACACGCTAAAAAAAAAAGAAGTAAAACTACACTATCAGCCCGTCGCACTCCTAACAAAGGAGCGCCGGACCACAATATGTTAAAAATGACAAACATATAACAAAAAGATAATTACCTAACATGCATAATACAAACAATCACAGACATGCACATATTTTACACATAAAAAGGCCCACAAAGTGAGCCGTAAAAAATAGTTGGGTGGTATCTGCGAATAGAGAGTACCGATCTTTCTGGCATCACACATTGAAATTAAACCATCAGCCCGTTGCTCCCCTAAATAAGAGGGCCGGACCACCAAGCAGTGAGTATGACAAACATAAAACAATAAAAAACATCTTTTAAAGTTTTAAACTTTCTCTTCTAAAACCTATGGCAGTGATGGCTAACCTTGGTACTCCAACTGTCCAAAAACTACAAATCCCATCATGCCTTTGCCTCCCCGAGTTATGCTTAGAGCTGTCAGAGCATTGCAATGCCTGACGGGACTTTTAGTTTCACCACAGCTGGAGTGCCAATGTTAGCCATCACTGACCTATGGCCTCCTCCTCCCCAATAGCCATAGCCATTCCTCTCCTAAGTCAATGGTTCTTGCGACTGTATGTAACGCCATATGGCATCACACGCTAAAAAAAAAAAAAAAAAAGTAAAACTACACTATCAGCCCGTCGCACTCCTAACAAAGGAGCGCCGGACCACAATATGGTAAAAATGACAAACATATAACAAAAAGATAATCACCTAACATGCATAATACAAACAATCACAGACATACACATATTTTACACATAAAAAGGCCCACAAAGTGAGCCGTAAAAAATAGTTGGGTGGTATCTGCGAATAGAGAGTACCGATCTTTCTGGCATCACACATTGAAATGAAACCATCAGCCCGTCGCTCCCCTAAATAAGAGGGCCGGACCACCAAGCAGTGAGTATGACAAACATAAAACAATAAAAAACATCTTCTAAAGTATTAAACGTAGTCTTCCACAACCTATGGCAGTGATGGCTAACCTTGGCACTCCAACTGTCCAAAAACTACAAATCCCATCATGCCTCTGCCTCCCCGAGTTATGCTTAGAGCTGTCAGAGCAATGCAATGCCGGATTGGACTTTTAGTTTCACCACAGCTGGAGTACCAAGGTTAGCCATCACTGACCTATGGCCTCCTCCTCCCCAATAGCCATAGCCATTCCTCTCCTAAGTCAATGGTTCTTGCGACTGTATGTAACGCCTTATGGCATCACACGCTAAAAAAAAAAGAAGTAAAACTACACTATCAGCCCGTCGCACTCCTAACAAAGGAGCACCGGACCACAATATGGTAAAAATGACAAACATATAACAAAAAGATAATCACCTAACATGCATAATACAAACAATCACAGACATACACATATTTTACACATAAAAAGGCCCACAAAGTGAGCTGTAAAAAATAGTTGGGTGGTAAATGCGAACAGAGAGTACCGATCTTTCTGGCATCACACATTGAAATTAAACCATCAGCCCGTCGCTCCCCTAAATAAGAGGGCCGGACCACCAAGCAGTGAGTATGACAAACATAAAACAATAAAAAACATCTTCTAAAGTTTTAAACTTTCTCTTCTAAAATCTATGGCAGTGATGGCTAACCTTGGCACTCCAACTGTCCAAAAACTACAAATCCCATCATGCCTCTGCCTCCCCAAGTTATGCTTAGAGCTGTCAGAGCATTGCAATGCCTGACGGGACTTTTAGTTTCACCACAGCTGGAGTGCCAATGTTGGCCATAACTGACCTATGGCCTCCTCCTCCCCAATAGCCATAGCCATTCCTCTCCTAAGTCAATGGTTCTTGCGACTGTATGTAACGCCATATGGCATCACACGCTTAAAAAAAAAGAAGTAAAACTACACTATCAGCCCGTCGCACTCCTAACAAAGGAGTGCCGGACCACAATATGTTAAAAATGACAAACATATAACAAAAAGATAATTACCTAACATGCATAATACAAACAATCACAGACATACACATATTTTACACATAAAAATGCCCACATAGTGAGCCGTAAAAAATAGTTGGGTGGTATCTGCGAAAAGAGAGTACCGATCTTTCTGGCATCACACATTGAAATTTAATCATCAGCCCGTTGCTCCCCTAAATAAGAGGGCCGGACCACCAAGCAGTGAGTATGACAAACATAAAACAATAAAAAACATCTTCTAAAGTATTAAACGTACTCTTCCACAACCTATGGCAGTGATGGCTAACCTTGGCACTCCAACTGTCCAAAAACTACAAATCCCATCATGCCTCTGCCTCCCCGAGTTATGCTTAGAGCTGTCAGAGCATTGCAATGCCTGATGGGACTTTTAGTTTCACCACAGCTGGAGTACCAAGGTTAGCCATCACTGACCTATGGCCTCCTCCTCCCCAAAAGCCATAGCCATTCCTCTCCTAAGTCAATGGTTCTTGCGACTGTATGTAACGCCTTATGGCATCACATGCTAAAAAAAAAGAAGTATAACTACACTATCAGCCCGTCGCACTCCTAACAAAGGAGCGCCGGACCACAATATGGTAAAAATGACAAACATATAACAAAAAGATAATTACCTAACATGCATAATACAAACAATCACAGACATACACATATTTTACACATAAAAAGGCCCACAAAGTGAGCTGTAAAAAATAGTTGGGTGGTAAATGCGAACAGAGAGTACCGATCCTTATAGGATCACACACTGAAATTAAACCATCAGCCCGTCGCTCCCCTAAATAAGAGGGCCGGACCACCAAGCAGTGAGTATGACAAACATAAAACAATAAAAAAAATCTTTTAAAGTTTTAAACTTTCTCTTCTAAAACCTATGGCAGTGATGGCTAACCTTGGCACTCCAACTGTCCAAAAACTACAAATCCCATCATGCCTCTGCCTCCCCAAGTTATGCTTAGAGCTGTCAGAGCATTGCAATGCCTGACGGGACTTTTAGTTTCACCACAGCTGGAGTGCCAAGGTTAGCCATCACTGACCTATGGCCTCCTCCTCCCCAATAGCCATAGCCATTCCTCTCCTAAGTCAATGGTTCTTGCGACTGTATGTAACGCCATATGGCATCACACGCTAAAAAAAAAAGAAGTAAAACTACACTATCAGCCCGTCGCACTCCTAACAAAGGAGCGCCGGACCACAATATGTTAAAAATGACAAACATATAACAAAAAGATAATTACCTAACATGCATAATACAAACAATCACAGACATACACATATTTTACACATAAAAAGGCCCACAAAGTGAGCCGTAAAAAATAGTTGGGTGGTATCTGCGAATAGAGAGTACCGATCTTTCTGGCATCACACATTGAAATTAAACCATCAGCCCGTTGCTCCCCTAAATAAGAGGGCCGGACCACCAAGCAGTGAGTATGACAAACATAAAACAATAAAAAACATCTTCTAAAGTTTTAAACTTTCTCTTCTAAAATCTATGGCAGTGATGGCTAACCTTGGCACTCCAACTGTCCAAA
This sequence comes from Hyperolius riggenbachi, assembly GCF_040937935.1. Classification (NCBI taxonomy): domain Eukaryota; kingdom Metazoa; phylum Chordata; class Amphibia; order Anura; family Hyperoliidae; genus Hyperolius; species Hyperolius riggenbachi. The sequence continues at coordinate 101,551,473 of NC_090654.1, forward strand.
AACTACAAATCCCATCATGCCTCTGCCTCCCCAAGTTATGCTTAGAGCTGTCAGAGCATTGCAATGCCTGACGGGACTTTTAGTTTCACCACAGCTGGAGTGCCAAGGTTAGCCATCACTGACCTATGGCCTCCTCCTCCCCAATAGCCATAGCCATTCCTCTCCTAAGTCAATGGTTCTTGCGACTGTATGTAACGCCATATGGCATCACACGTTAAAAAAAAAAGAAGTAAAACTACACTATCAGCCCGTCGCACTCCTAACAAAGGAGCGCCGGACCACAATATGTTAAAAATGACAAACATATAACAAAAAGATAATTACCTAACATGCATAATACAAACAATCACAGACATACACATATTTTACACATAAAAAGGCCCACAAAGTGAGCTGTAAAAAATAGTTGGGTGGTAAATGCGAACAGAGAGTACCGATCTTTCTGGCATCACACACTGAAATTAAACCATCAGCCCGTCGCTCCCCTAAATAAGAGGGCCGGACCACCAAGCAGTAAGTATGACAAACATAAAACAATAAAAAACATCTTCTAAAGTTTTAAACTTTCTCTTCTAAAATCTATGGCAGTGATGGCTAACCTTGGCACTCCAACTGTCCAAAAACTACAAATCCCATCATGCCTCTGCCTCCCCAAGTTATGCTTAGAGCTGTCAGAGCATTGCAATGCCTGACGGGACTTTTAGTTTCACCACAGCTGGAGTGCCAAGGTTAGCCATCACTGACCTATGGCCTCCTCCTCCCCAATAGCCATAGCCATTCCTCTCCTAAGTCAATGGTTCTTGCGACTGTATGTAACGCCATATGGCATCACATGCTAAAAAAAAAAGAAGTAAAACTACACTATCAGCCCGTCGCACTCCTAACAAAGGAGCGCCGGACCACAATATGTTAAAAATGACAAACATATAACAAAAAGATAATTACCTAACATGCATAATACAAACAATCACAGACATGCACATATTTTACACATAAAAAGGCCCACAAAGTGAGCCGTAAAAAATAGTTGGGTGGTATCTGCGAATAGAGAGTACCGATCTTTCTGGCATCACACATTGAAATTAAACCATCAGCCCGTTGCTCCCCTAAATAAGAGGGCCGGACCACCAAGCAGTGAGTATGACAAACATAAAACAATAAAAAACATCTTTTAAAGTTTTAAACTTTCTCTTCTAAAACCTATGGCAGTGATGGCTAACCTTGGTACTCCAACTGTCCAAAAACTACAAATCCCATGATGCCTTTGCCTCCCCGAGTTATGCTTAGAGCTGTCAGAGCATTGCAATGCCTGACGGGACTTTTAGTTTCACCACAGCTGGAGTGCCAATGTTAGCCATCACTGACCTATGGCCTCCTCCTCCCCAATAGCCATAGCCATTCCTCTCCTAAGTCAATGGTTCTTGCGACTGTATGTAACGCCATATGGCATCACACGCTAAAAAAAAAAAAAAAAAAAAAAGTAAAACTACACTATCAGCCCGTCGCACTCCTAACAAAGGAGCGCCGGACCACAATATGGTAAAAATGACAAACATATAACAAAAAGATAATCACCTAACATGCATAATACAAACAATCACAGACATACACATATTTTACACATAAAAAGGCCCACAAAGTGAGCCGTAAAAAATAGTTGGGTGGTATCTGCGAATAGAGAGTACCGATCTTTCTGGCATCACACATTGAAATTAAACCATCAGCCCGTCGCTCCCCTAAATAAGAGGGCCGGACCACCAAGCAGTGAGTATGACAAACATAAAACAATAAAAAACATCTTCTAAAGTATTAAACGTAGTCTTCCACAACCTATGGCAGTGATGGCTAACCTTGGCACTCCAACTGTCCAAAAACTACAAATCCCATCATGCCTCTGCCTCCCCGAGTTATGCTTAGAGCTGTCAGAGCAATGCAATGCCGGATTGGACTTTTAGTTTCACCACAGCTGGAGTACCAAGGTTAGCCATCACTGACCTATGGCCTCCTCCTCCCCAATAGCCATAGCCATTCCTCTCCTAAGTCAATGGTTCTTGCGACTGTATGTAACGCCTTATGGCATCACACGCTAAAAAAAAAAGAAGTAAAACTACACTATCAGCCCGTCGCACTCCTAACAAAGGAGCACCGGACCACAATATGGTAAAAATGACAAACATATAACAAAAAGATAATCACCTAACATGCATAATACAAACAATCACAGACATACACATATTTTACACATAAAAAGGCCCACAAAGTGAGCTGTAAAAAATAGTTGGGTGGTAAATGCGAACAGAGAGTACCGATCTTTCTGGCATCACACATTGAAATTAAACCATCAGCCCGTCGCTCCCCTAAATAAGAGGGCCGGACCACCAAGCAGTGAGTATGACAAACATAAAACAATAAAAAACATCTTCTAAAGTTTTAAACTTTCTCTTCTAAAATCTATGGCAGTGATGGCTAACCTTGGCACTCCAACTGTCCAAAAACTACAAATCCCATCATGCCTCTGCCTCCCCAAGTTATGCTTAGAGCTGTCAGAGCATTGCAATGCCTGACGGGACTTTTAGTTTCACCACAGCTGGAGTGCCAAGGTTGGCCATAACTGACCTATGGCCTCCTCCTCCCCAATAGCCATAGCCATTCCTCTCCTAAGTCAATGGTTCTTGCGACTGTATGTAACGCCATATGGCATCACACGCTTAAAAAAAAAGAAGTAAAACTACACTATCAGCCCGTCGCACTCCTAACAAAGGAGTGCCGGACCACAATATGTTAAAAATGACAAACATATAACAAAAAGATAATTACCTAACATGCATAATACAAACAATCACAGACATACACATATTTTACACATAAAAAGGCCCACAAAGTGAGCCGTAAAAAATAGTTGGGTGGTATCTGCGAATAGAGAGTACCGATCTTTCTGGCATCACAGATTGAAATTAAACCATCAGCCCGTTGCTCCCCTAAATAAGAGGGCCGGACCACCAAGCAGTGAGTATGACAAACATAAAACAATAAAAAACATCTTCTAAAGTATTAAACGTACTCTTCCACAACCTATGGCAGTGATGGCTAACCTTGGCACTCCAACTGTCCAAAAACTACAAATCCCATCATGCCTCTGCCTCCCCGAGTTATGCTTAGAGCTGTCAGAGCATTGCAATGCCTGATGGGACTTTTAGTTTCACCACAGCTGGAGTACCAAGGTTAGCCATCACTGACCTATGGCCTCCTCCTCCCCAAAAGCCATAGCCATTCCTCTCCTAAGTCAATGGTTCTTGCGACAGTATGTAACGCCTTATGGCATCACATGCTAAAAAAAAAGAAGTAAAACTACACTATCAGCCCGTCGCACTCCTAACAAAGGAGCGCCGGACCACAATATGGTAAAAATGACAAACATATAACAAAAAGATGATCACCTAACATGCATAATACAAACAATCACAGACATACACATATTTTACACATAAAAAGGCCCACAAAGTGAGCTGTAAAAAATAGTTGGGTGGTAAATGCGAACAGAGAGTACCGATCCTTATAGGATCACACACTGAAATTAAACCATCAGCCCGTCGCTCCCTTAAATAAGAGGGCCGGACCACCAAGCAGTGAGTATGACAAACATAAAACAATAAAAAACATCTTTTAAAGTTTTAAACTTTCTCTTCTAAAACCTATGGCAGTGATGGCTAACCTTGGTACTCCAACTGTCCAAAAACTACAAATCCCATCATGCCTCTGCCTCCCCGAGTTATGCTTAGAGCTGTCAGAGCATTGCAATGCCTGACGGGACTTTTAGTTTCACCACAGCTGGAGTGCCAATGTTAGCCATCACTGACCTATGGCCTCCTCCTCCCCAATAGCCATAGCCATTCCTCTCCTAAGTCAATGGTTCTTGCGACTGTATGTAACGCCATATGGCATCACACCCAAAAAAAAAAAAAAAAAAAAGAAGTAAAACTACACTATCAGCCCGTCGCACTCCTAACAAAGGAGCGCCGGACCACGATATGGTAAAAATGACAAACATATAACAAAAAGATAATCACCTAACATGCATAATACAAACAATCACAGACATACACATATTTTACACATAAAAAGGCCCACAAAGTGAGCCGTAAAAAATAGTTGGGTGGTATCTGCGAAAAGAGAGTACCGATCTTTCTGGCATCACACATTGAAATTAAACCATCAGCCCGTCGCTCCCCTAAATAAGAGGGCCGGACCACCAAGCAGTGAGTATGACAAACATAAAACAATAAAAAACATCTTCTAAAGTTTTAAACTTTCTCTTCTAAAATCTATGGCAGTGATGGCTAACCTTGGCACTCCAACTGTCCAAAAACTACAAATCCCATCATGCCTCTGCCTCCCCAAGTTATGCTTAGAGCTGTCAGAGCATTGCAATGCCTGACGGGACTTTTAGTTTCACCACAGCTGGAGTGCCAAGGTTAGCCATCAATGACCTATGGCCTCCTCCTCCCCAATAGCCATAGCCATTCCTCTCCTAAGTCAATGGTTCTTGCGACTGTATGTAACGCCATATGGCATCACACGCTAAAAAAAGAAGAAGTAAAACTACACTATCAGCCCGTCGCACTCCTAACAAAGGAGCTCCGGACCACAATATGTTAAAAATGACAAACATATAACAAAAAGATAATTACCTAACATGCATAATACAAACAATCACAGACATACACATATTTTACACATAAAAAGGCCCACAAAGTGAGCCGTAAAAAATAGTTGGGTGGTATCTGCGAATAGAGAGTACCGATCTTTCTGGCATCACACATTGAAATTAAACCATCAGCCCGTTGCTCCCCTAAATAAGAGGGCCGGACCACCAAGCAGTGAGTATGAAAAACATAAAACAATAAAAAACATCTTCTAAAGTTTTAAACTTTCTCTTCTAAAACCTATGGCAGTGATGGCTAACCTTGGTACTCCAACTGTCCAAAAACTACAAATCCCATCATGCCTTTGCCTCCCCGAGTTATGCTTAGAGCTGTCAGAGCATTGCAATGCCTGACGGGACTTTTAGTTTCACCACAGCTGGAGTACCAAGGTTAGCCATCACTGACCTATGGCCTCCTCCTCCCCAAAAGCCATAGCCATTCCTCTCCTAAGTCAATGGTTCTTGCGACTGTATGTAACGCCTTATGGCATCACATGCTAAAAAAAAAGAAGTATAACTACACTATCAGCCCGTCGCACTCCTAACAAAGGAGCGCCGGACCACAATATGGTAAAAATGACAAACATATAACAAAAAGATAATTACCTAACATGCATAATACAAACAATCACAGACATACACATATTTTACACATAAAAAGGCCCACAAAGTGAGCTGTAAAAAATAGTTGGGTGGTAAATGCGAACAGAGAGTACCGATCCTTATAGGATCACACACTGAAATTAAACCATCAGCCCGTCGCTCCCCTAAATAAGAGGGCCGGACCACCAAGCAGTGAGTATGACAAACATAAAACAATAAAAAACATCTTTTAAAGTTTTAAACTTTCTCTTCTAAAACCTATGGCAGTGATGGCTAACCTTGGCACTCCAACTGTCCAAAAACTACAAATCCCATCATGCCTCTGCCTCCCAAAGTTATGCTTAGAGCTGTCAGAGCATTGCAATGCCTGACGGGACTTTTAGTTTCACCACAGCTGGAGTGCCAAGGTTAGCCATCACTGACCTATGGCCTCCTCCTCCCCAATAGCCATAGCCATTCCTCTCCTAAGTCAATGGTTCTTGCGACTGTATGTAACGCCATATGGCATCACACGCTAAAAAAAAAAGAAGTAAAACTACACTATCAGCCCGTCGCACTCCTAACAAAGGAGCGCCGGACCACAATATGTTAAAAATGACAAACATATAACAAAAAGATAATTACCTAACATGCATAATACAAACAATCACAGACATACACATATTTTACACATAAAAAGGCCCACAAAGTGAGCCGTAAAAAATAGTTGGGTGGTATCTGCGAATAGAGAGAACCGATCTTTCTGGCATCACACATTGAAATTAAACCATCAGCCCGTTGCTCCCCTAAATAAGAGGGCCGGACCACCAAGCAGTGAGTATGACAAACATAAAACAATAAAAAACATCTTCTAAAGTTTTAAACTTTCTCTTCTAAAATCTATGGCAGTGATGGCTAACCTTGGCACTCCAACTGTCCAAAAACTACAAATCCCATCATGCCTCTGCCTCCCCAAGTTATGCTTAGAGCTGTCAGAGCATTGCAATGCCTGACGGGACTTTTAGTTTCACCACAGCTGGAGTGCCAAGGTTAGCCATCACTGACCTATGGCCTCCTCCTCCCCAATAGCCATAGCCATTCCTCTCCTAAGTCAATGGTTCTTGCGACTGTATGTAACGCCATATGGCATCACACGTTAAAAAAAAAAGAAGTAAAACTACACTATCAGCCCGTCGCACTCCTAACAAAGGAGCGCCGGACCACAATATGTTAAAAATGACAAACATATAACAAAAAGATAATTACCTAACATGCATAATACAAACAATCACAGACATACACATATTTTACACATAAAAAGGCCCACAAAGTGAGCTGTAAAAAATAGTTGGGTGGTAAATGCGAACAGAGAGTACCGATCTTTCTGGCATCACACACTGAAATTAAACCATCAGCCCGTCGCTCCCCTAAATAAGAGGGCCGGACCACCAAGCAGTAAGTATGACAAACATAAAACAATAAAAAACATCTTCTTAAGTTTTAAACTTTCTCTTCTAAAATCTATGGCAGTGATGGCTAACCTTGGCACTCCAACTGTCCAAAAACTACAAATCCCATCATGCCTCTGCCTCCCCAAGTTATGCTTAGAGCTGTCAGAGCATTGCAATGCCTGACGGGACTTTTAGTTTCACCACAGCTGGAGTGCCAAGGTTAGCCATCACTGACCTATGGCCTCCTCCTCCCCAATAGCCATAGCCATTCCTCTCCTAAGTCAATGGTTCTTGCGACTGTATGTAACGCCATATGGCATCACACGCTAAAAAAAAAAGAAGTAAAACTACACTATCAGCCCGTCGCACTCCTAACAAAGGAGCGCCGGACCACAATATGTTAAAAATGACAAACATATAACAAAAAGATAATTACCTAACATGCATAATACAAACAATCACAGACATACACATATTTTACACATAAAAAGGCCCACAAAGTGAGCCGTAAAAAATAGTTGGGTGGTATCTGCGAATAGAGAGTACCGATCTTTCTGGCATCACACATTGAAATTAAACCATCAGCCCGTTGCTCCCCTAAATAAGAGGGCCGGACCACCAAGCAGTGAGTATGACAAACATAAAACAATAAAAAACATCTTTTAAAGTTTTAAACTTTCTCTTCTAAAACCTATGGCAGTGATGGCTAACCTTGGTACTCCAACTGTCCAAAAACTACAAATCCCATCATGCCTTTGCCTCCCCGAGTTATGCTTAGAGCTGTCAGAGCATTGCAATGCCTGACGGGACTTTTAGTTTCACCACAGCTGGAGTGCCAATGTTAGCCATCACTGACCTATGGCCTCCTCCTCCCCAATAGCCATAGCCATTCCTCTCCTAAGTCAATGGTTCTTGCGACTGTATGTAACGCCATATGGCATCACACGCTAAAAAAAAAAAAAAAAAAAAAAAAAAGGAAAACTACACTATCAGCCCGTCGCACTCCTAACAAAGGAGCGCCGGACCACAATATGGTAAAAATGACAAACATATAACAAAAAGATAATCACCTAACATGCATAATACAAACAATCACAGACATACACATATTTTACACATAAAAAGGCCCACAAAGTGAGCCGTAAAAAATAGTTGGGTGGTATCTGCGAATAGAGAGTACCGATCTTTCTGGCATCACACATTGAAATTAAACCATCAGCCCGTCGCTCCCCTAAATAAGAGGGCCGGACCACCAAGCAGTGAGTATGACAAACATAAAACAATAAAAAACATCTTCTAAAGTATTAAACGTAGTCTTCCACAACCTATGGCAGTGATGGCTAACCTTGGCACTCCAACTGTCCAAAAACTACAAATCCCATCATGCCTCTGCCTCCCCGAGTTATGCTTAGAGCTGTCAGAGCAATGCAATGCCGGATTGGACTTTTAGTTTCACCACAGCTGGAGTACCAAGGTTAGCCATCACTGACCTATGGCCTCCTCCTCCCCAATAGCCATAGCCATTCCTCTCCTAAGTCAATGGTTCTTGCGACTGTATGTAACGCCTTATGGCATCACACGCTAAAAAAAAAAGAAGTAAAACTACACTATCAGCCCGTCGCACTCCTAACAAAGGAGCACCGGACCACAATATGGTAAAAATGACAAACATATAACAAAAAGATAATCACCTAACATGCATAATACAAACAATCACAGACATACACATATTTTACACATAAAAAGGCCCACAAAGTGAGCTGCAAAAAATAGTTGGGTGGTAAATGCGAACAGAGAGTACCGATCTTTCTGGCATCACACATTGAAATTAAACCATCAGCCCGTCGCTCCCCTAAATAAGAGGGCCGGACCACCAAGCAGTGAGTATGACAAACATAAAACAATAAAAAACATCTTCTAAAGTTTTAAACTTTCTCTTCTAAAATCTATGGCAGTGATGGCTAACCTTGGCACTCCAACTGTCCAAAAACTACAAATCCCATCATGCCTCTGCCTCCCCAAGTTATGCTTAGAGCTGTCAGAGCATTGCAATGCCTGACGGGACTTTTAGTTTCACCACAGCTGGAGTGCCAAGGTTGGCCATAACTGACCTATGGCCTCCTCCTCCCCAATAGCCATAGCCATTCCTCTCCTAAGTCAATGGTTCTTGCGACTGTATGTAACGCCATATGGCATCACACGCTTAAAAAAAAAGAAGTAAAACTACACTATCAGCCCGTCGCACTCCTAACAAAGGAGTGCCGGACCACAATATGTTAAAAATGACAAACATATAACAAAAAGATAATTACCTAACATGCATAATACAAACAATCACAGACATACACATATTTTACACATAAAAAGGCCCACAAAGTGAGCCGTAAAAAATAGTTGGGTGGTATCTGCGAATAGAGAGTACCGATCTTTCTGGCATCACAGATTGAAATTAAACCATCAGCCCGTTGCTCCCCTAAATAAGAGGGCCGGACCACCAAGCAGTGAGTATGACAAACATAAAACAATAAAAAACATCTTCTAAAGTATTAAACGTACTCTTCCACAACCTATGGCAGTGATGGCTAACCTTGGCACTCCAACTGTCCAAAAACTACAAATCCCATCATGCCTCTGCCTCCCCGAGTTATGCTTAGAGCTGTCAGAGCATTGCAATGCCTGATGGGACATTTAGTTTCACCACAGCTGGAGTACCAAGGTTAGCCATCACTGACCTATGGCCTCCTCCTCCCCAAAAGCCATAGCCATTCCTCTCCTAAGTCAATGGTTCTTGCGACTGTATGTAACGCCTTATGGCATCACATGCTAAAAAAAAAGAAGTAAAACTACACTATCAGCCCGTCGCACTCCTAACAAAGGAGCGCCGGACCACAATATGGTAAAAATGACAAACATATAACAAAAAGATGATCACCTAACATGCATAATACAAACAATCACAGACATACACATATTTTACACATAAAAAGGCCCACAAAGTGAGCTGTAAAAAATAGTTGGGTGGTAAATGCGAACAGAGAGTACCGATCCTTATAGGATCACACACTGAAATTAAACCATCAGCCCGTCGCTCCCCTAAATAAGAGGGCCGGACCACCAAGCAGTGAGTATGACAAACATAAAACAATAAAAAACATCTTTTAAAGTTTTAAACTTTCTCTTCTAAAACCTATGGCAGTGATGGCTAACCTTGGTACTCCAACTGTCCAAAAACTACAAATCCCATCATGCCTCTGCCTCCCCGAGTTATGCTTAGAGCTGTCAGAGCATTGCAATGCCTGACGGGACTTTTAGTTTCACCACAGCTGGAGTGCCAATGTTAGCCATCACTGACCTATGGCCTCCTCCTCCCCAATAGCCATAGCCATTCCTCTCCTAAGTCAATGGTTCTTGCGACTGTATGTAACGCCATATGGCATCACACCCAAAAAAAAAAAAAAAAAAGAAGTAAAACTACACTATCAGCCCGTCGCACTCCTAACAAAGGAGCGCCGGACCACAATATGTTAAAAATGACAAACATATAACAAAAAGATAATTACCTAACATGCATAATACAAACAATCACAGACATACACATATTTTACACATAAAAAGGCCCACAAAGTGAGCCGTAAAAAATAGTTGGGTGGTATCTGCGAATAGAGAGTACCGATCTTTCTGGCATCACACATTGAAATTAAACCATCAGCCCGTTGCTCCCCTAAATAAGAGGGCCGGACCACCAAGCAGTGAGTATGACAAACATAAAACAATAAAAAACATCTTTTAAAGTTTTAAACTTTCTCTTCTAAAACCTATGGCAGTGATGGCTAACCTTGGTACTCCAACTGTCCAAAAACTACAAATCCCATCATGCCTTTGCCTCCCCGAGTTATGCTTAGAGCTGTCAGAGCATTGCAATGCCTGACGGGACTTTTAGTTTCACCACAGCTGGAGTGCCAATGTTAGCCATCACTGACCTATGGCCTCCTCCTCCCCAATAGCCATAGCCATTCCTCTCCTAAGTCAATGGTTCTTGCGACTGTATGTAACGCCATATGGCATCACACGCTAAAAAAAAAAAAAAAAAAAAAAAAAAGGAAAACTACACTATCAGCCCGTCGCACTCCTAACAAAGGAGCGCCGGACCACAATATGGTAAAAATGACAAACATATAACAAAAAGATAATCACCTAACATGCATAATACAAACAATCACAGACATACACATATTTTACACATAAAAAGGCCCACAAAGTGAGCCGTAAAAAATAGTTGGGTGGTATCTGCGAATAGAGAGTACCGATCTTTCTGGCATCACACATTGAAATTAAACCATCAGCCCGTCGCTCCCCTAAATAAGAGGGCCGGACCACCAAGCAGTGAGTATGACAAACATAAAACAATAAAAAACATCTTCTAAAGTATTAAACGTAGTCTTCCACAACCTATGGCAGTGATGGCTAACCTTGGCACTCCAACTGTCCAAAAACTACAAATCCCATCATGCCTCTGCCTCCCCGAGTTATGCTTAGAGCTGTCAGAGCAATGCAATGCCGGATTGGACTTTTAGTTTCACCACAGCTGGAGTACCAAGGTTAGCCATCACTGACCTATGGCCTCCTCCTCCCCAATAGCCATAGCCATTCCTCTCCTAAGTCAATGGTTCTTGCGACTGTATGTAACGCCTTATGGCATCACACGCTAAAAAAAAAAGAAGTAAAACTACACTATCAGCCCGTCGCACTCCTAACAAAGGAGCACCGGACCACAATATGGTAAAAATGACAAACATATAACAAAAAGATAATCACCTAACATGCATAATACAAACAATCACAGACATACACATATTTTACACATAAAAAGGCCCACAAAGTGAGCTGTAAAAAATAGTTGGGTGGTAAATGCGAACAGAGAGTACCGATCTTTCTGGCATCACACATTGAAATTAAACCATCAGCCCGTCGCTCCCCTAAATAAGAGGGCCGGACCACCAAGCAGTGAGTATGACAAACATAAAACAATAAAAAACATCTTCTAAAGTTTTAAACTTTCTCTTCTAAAATCTATGGCAGTGATGGCTAACCTTGGCACTCCAACTGTCCAAAAACTACAAATCCCATCATGCCTCTGCCTCCCCAAGTTATGCTTAGAGCTGTCAGAGCATTGCAATGCCTGACGGGACTTTTAGTTTCACCACAGCTGGAGTGCCAAGGTTGGCCATAACTGACCTATGGCCTCCTCCTCCCCAATAGCCATAGCCATTCCTCTCCTAAGTCAATGGTTCTTGCGACTGTATGTAACGCCATATGGCATCACACGCTTAAAAAAAAAGAAGTAAAACTACACTATCAGCCCGTCGCACTCCTAACAAAGGAGTGCCGGACCACAATATGTTAAAAATGACAAACATATAACAAAAAGATAATTACCTAACATGCATAATACAAACAATCACAGACATACACATATTTTACACATAAAAAGGCCCACAAAGTGAGCCGTAAAAAATAGTTGGGTGGTATCTGCGAATAGAGAGTACCGATCTTTCTGGCATCACAGATTGAAATTAAACCATCAGCCCGTTGCTCCCCTAAATAAGAGGGCCGGACCACCAAGCAGTGAGTATGACAAACATAAAACAATAAAAAACATCTTCTAAAGTATTAAACGTACTCTTCCACAACCTATGGCAGTGATGGCTAACCTTGGCACTCCAACTGTCCAAAAACTACAAATCCCATCATGCCTCTGCCTCCCCGAGTTATGCTTAGAGCTGTCAGAGCATTGCAATGCCTGATGGGACATTTAGTTTCACCACAGCTGGAGTACCAAGGTTAGCCATCACTGACCTATGGCCTCCTCCTCCCCAAAAGCCATAGCCATTCCTCTCCTAAGTCAATGGTTCTTGCGACTGTATGTAACGCCTTATGGCATCACATGCTAAAAAAAAAGAAGTAAAACTACACTATCAGCCCGTCGCACTCCTAACAAAGGAGCGCCGGACCACAATATGTTAAAAATGACAAACATATAACAAAAAGATAATTACCTAACATGCATAATACAAACAATCACAGACATACACATATTTTACACATAAAAAGGCCCACAAAGTGAGCCGTAAAAAATAGTTGGGTGGTATCTGCGAATAGAGAGTACCGATCTTTCTGGCATCACACATTGAAATTAAACCATCAGCCCGTTGCTCCCCTAAATAAGAGGGCCGGACCACCAAGCAGTGAGTATGACAAACATAAAACAATAAAAAACATCTTTTAAAGTTTTAAACTTTCTCTTCTAAAACCTATGGCAGTGATGGCTAACCTTGGTACTCCAACTGTCCAAAAACTACAAATCCCATCATGCCTTTGCCTCCCCGAGTTATGCTTAGAGCTGTCAGAGCATTGCAATGCCTGACGGGACTTTTAGTTTCACCACAGCTGGAGTGCCAATGTTAGCCATCACTGACCTATGGCCTCCTCCTCCCCAATAGCCATAGCCATTCCTCTCCTAAGTCAATGGTTCTTGCGACTGTATGTAACGCCATATGGCATCACACGCTAAAAAAAAAAAAAAAAAAAAAAAAAAGGAAAACTACACTATCAGCCCGTCGCACTCCTAACAAAGGAGCGCCGGACCACAATATGGTAAAAATGACAAACATATAACAAAAAGATAATCACCTAACATGCATAATACAAACAATCACAGACATACACATATTTTACACATAAAAAGGCCCACAAAGTGAGCCGTAAAAAATAGTTGGGTGGTATCTGCGAATAGAGAGTACCGATCTTTCTGGCATCACACATTGAAATTAAACCATCAGCCCGTCGCTCCCCTAAATAAGAGGGCCGGACCACCAAGCAGTGAGTATGACAAACATAAAACAATAAAAAACATCTTCTAAAGTATTAAACGTAGTCTTCCACAACCTATGGCAGTGATGGCTAACCTTGGCACTCCAACTGTCCAAAAACTACAAATCCCATCATGCCTCTGCCTCCCCGAGTTATGCTTAGAGCTGTCAGAGCAATGCAATGCCGGATTGGACTTTTAGTTTCACCACAGCTGGAGTACCAAGGTTAGCCATCACTGACCTATGGCCTCCTCCTCCCCAATAGCCATAGCCATTCCTCTCCTAAGTCAATGGTTCTTGCGACTGTATGTAACGCCTTATGGCATCACACGCTAAAAAAAAAAGAAGTAAAACTACACTATCAGCCCGTCGCACTCCTAACAAAGGAGCACCGGACCACAATATGGTAAAAATGACAAACATATAACAAAAAGATAATCACCTAACATGCATAATACAAACAATCACAGACATACACATATTTTACACATAAAAAGGCCCACAAAGTGAGCTGCAAAAAATAGTTGGGTGGTAAATGCGAACAGAGAGTACCGATCTTTCTGGCATCACACATTGAAATTAAACCATCAGCCCGTCGCTCCCCTAAATAAGAGGGCCGGACCACCAAGCAGTGAGTATGACAAACATAAAACAATAAAAAACATCTTCTAAAGTTTTAAACTTTCTCTTCTAAAATCTATGGCAGTGATGGCTAACCTTGGCACTCCAACTGTCCAAAAACTACAAATCCCATCATGCCTCTGCCTCCCCAAGTTATGCTTAGAGCTGTCAGAGCATTGCAATGCCTGACGGGACTTTTAGTTTCACCACAGCTGGAGTGCCAAGGTTGGCCATAACTGACCTATGGCCTCCTCCTCCCCAATAGCCATAGCCATTCCTCTCCTAAGTCAATGGTTCTTGCGACTGTATGTAACGCCATATGGCATCACACGCTTAAAAAAAAAGAAGTAAAACTACACTATCAGCCCGTCGCACTCCTAACAAAGGAGTGCCGGACCACAATATGTTAAAAATGACAAACATATAACAAAAAGATAATTACCTAACATGCATAATACAAACAATCACAGACATACACATATTTTACACATAAAAAGGCCCACAAAGTGAGCCGTAAAAAATAGTTGGGTGGTATCTGCGAATAGAGAGTACCGATCTTTCTGGCATCACAGATTGAAATTAAACCATCAGCCCGTTGCTCCCCTAAATAAGAGGGCCGGACCACCAAGCAGTGAGTATGACAAACATAAAACAATAAAAAACATCTTCTAAAGTATTAAACGTACTCTTCCACAACCTATGGCAGTGATGGCTAACCTTGGCACTCCAACTGTCCAAAAACTACAAATCCCATCATGCCTCTGCCTCCCCGAGTTATGCTTAGAGCTGTCAGAGCATTGCAATGCCTGATGGGACATTTAGTTTCACCACAGCTGGAGTACCAAGGTTAGCCATCACTGACCTATGGCCTCCTCCTCCCCAAAAGCCATAGCCATTCCTCTCCTAAGTCAATGGTTCTTGCGACTGTATGTAACGCCTTATGGCATCACATGCTAAAAAAAAAGAAGTAAAACTACACTATCAGCCCGTCGCACTCCTAACAAAGGAGCGCCGGACCACAATATGGTAAAAATGACAAACATATAACAAAAAGATGATCACCTAACATGCATAATACAAACAATCACAGACATACACATATTTTACACATAAAAAGGCCCACAAAGTGAGCTGTAAAAAATAGTTGGGTGGTAAATGCGAACAGAGAGTACCGATCCTTATAGGATCACACACTGAAATTAAACCATCAGCCCGTCGCTCCCCTAAATAAGAGGGCCGGACCACCAAGCAGTGAGTATGACAAACATAAAACAATAAAAAACATCTTTTAAAGTTTTAAACTTTCTCTTCTAAAACCTATGGCAGTGATGGCTAACCTTGGTACTCCAACTGTCCAAAAACTACAAATCCCATCATGCCTCTGCCTCCCCGAGTTATGCTTAGAGCTGTCAGAGCATTGCAATGCCTGACGGGACTTTTAGTTTCACCACAGCTGGAGTGCCAATGTTAGCCATCACTGACCTATGGCCTCCTCCTCCCCAATAGCCATAGCCATTCCTCTCCTAAGTCAATGGTTCTTGCGACTGTATGTAACGCCATATGGCATCACACCCAAAAAAAAAAAAAAAAAAGAAGTAAAACTACACTATCAGCCCGTCGCACTCCTAACAAAGGAGCGCCGGACCACAATATGTTAAAAATGACAAACATATAACAAAAAGATAATTACCTAACATGCATAATACAAACAATCACAGACATACACATATTTTACACATAAAAAGGCCCACAAAGTGAGCCGTAAAAAATAGTTGGGTGGTATCTGCGAATAGAGAGTACCGATCTTTCTGGCATCACAGATTGAAATTAAACCATCAGCCCGTTGCTCCCCTAAATAAGAGGGCCGGACCACCAAGCAGTGAGTATGACAAACATAAAACAATAAAAAACATCTTCTAAAGTATTAAACGTACTCTTCCACAACCTATGGCAGTGATGGCTAACCTTGGCACTCCAACTGTCCAAAAACTACAAATCCCATCATGCCTCTGCCTCCCCGAGTTATGCTTAGAGCTGTCAGAGCATTGCAATGCCTGACGGGACTTTTAGTTTCACCACAGCTGGAGTGCCAATGTTAGCCATCACTGACCTATGGCCTCCTCCTCCCCAATAGCCATAGCCATTCCTCTCCTAAGTCAATGGTTCTTGCGACTGTATGTAACGCCATATGGCATCACACGCTAAAAAAAAAAAAAAAAAAAAAAAAAAGGAAAACTACACTATCAGCCCGTCGCACTCCTAACAAAGGAGCGCCGGACCACAATATGGTAAAAATGACAAACATATAACAAAAAGATAATCACCTAACATGCATAATACAAACAATCACAGACATACACATATTTTACACATAAAAAGGCCCACAAAGTGAGCCGTAAAAAATAGTTGGGTGGTATCTGCGAATAGAGAGTACCGATCTTTCTGGCATCACACATTGAAATTAAACCATCAGCCCGTCGCTCCCCTAAATAAGAGGGCCGGACCACCAAGCAGTGAGTATGACAAACATAAAACAATAAAAAACATCTTCTAAAGTATTAAACGTAGTCTTCCACAACCTATGGCAGTGATGGCTAACCTTGGCACTCCAACTGTCCAAAAACTACAAATCCCATCATGCCTCTGCCTCCCCGAGTTATGCTTAGAGCTGTCAGAGCAATGCAATGCCGGATTGGACTTTTAGTTTCACCACAGCTGGAGTACCAAGGTTAGCCATCACTGACCTATGGCCTCCTCCTCCCCAATAGCCATAGCCATTCCTCTCCTAAGTCAATGGTTCTTGCGACTGTATGTAACGCCTTATGGCATCACACGCTAAAAAAAAAAGAAGTAAAACTACACTATCAGCCCGTCGCACTCCTAACAAAGGAGCGCCGGACCACAATATGTTAAAAATGACAAACATATAACAAAAAGATAATTACCTAACATGCATAATACAAACAATCACAGACATACACATATTTTACACATAAAAAGGCCCACAAAGTGAGCTGTAAAAAATAGTTGGGTGGTAAATGCGAACAGAGAGTACCGATCTTTCTGGCATCACACACTGAAATTAAACCATCAGCCCGTCGCTCCCCTAAATAAGAGGGCCGGACCACCAAGCAGTGAGTATGACAAACATAAAACAATAAAAAACATCTTCTAAAGTTTTAAACTTTCTCTTCTAAAATCTATGGCAGTGATGGCTAACCTTGGCACTCCAACTGTCCAAAAACTACAAATCCCATCATGCCTCTGCCTCCCCAAGTTATGCTTAGAGCTGTCAGAGCATTGCAATGCCTGACGGGACTTTTAGTTTCACCACAGCTGGAGTGCCAAGGTTAGCCATCACTGACCTATGGCCTCCTCCTCCCCAATAGCCATAGCCATTCCTCTCCTAAGTCAATGGTTCTTGCGACTGTATGTAACGCCATATGGCATCACACGCTAAAAAAAAAAGAAGTAAAACTACACTATCAGCCCGTCGCACTCCTAACAAAGGAGCGCCGGACCACAATATGTTAAAAATGACAAACATATAACAAAAAGATAATTACCTAACATGCATAATACAAACAATCACAGACATACACATATTTTACACATAAAAAGGCCCACAAAGTGAGCCGTAAAAAATAGTTGGGTGGTATCTGCGAAAAGAGAGTACCGATCTTTCTGGCATCACACATTGAAATTTAATCATCAGCTGGTTGCTCCCCTAAATAAGAGGGCCGGACCACCAAGCAGTGAGTATGACAAACATAAAACAATAAAAAACATCTTCTAAAGTATTAAACGTACTCTTCCACAACCTATGGCAGTGATGGCTAACCTTGGCACTCCAACTGTCCAAAAACTACAAATCCCATCATGCCTCTGCCTCCCCGAGTTATGCTTAGAGCTGTCAGAGCATTGCAATGCCTGATGGGACTTTTAGTTTCACCACAGCTGGAGTACCAAGGTTAGCCATCACTGACCTATGGCCTCCTCCTCCCCAAAAGCCATAGCCATTCCTCTCCTAAGTCAATGGTTCTTGCGACTGTATGTAACGCCTTATGGCATCACATGCTAAAAAAAAAGAAGTATAACTACACTATCAGCCCGTCGCACTCCTAACAAAGGAGCGCCGGACCACAATATGGTAAAAATGACAAACATATAACAAAAAGATAATTACCTAACATGCATAATACAAACAATCACAGACATACACATATTTTACACATAAAAAGGCCCACAAAGTGAGCTGTAAAAAATAGTTGGGTGGTAAATGCGAACAGAGAGTACCGATCCTTATAGGATCACACACTGAAATTAAACCATCAGCCCGTCGCTCCCCTAAATAAGAGGGCCGGACCACCAAGCAGTGAGTATGACAAACATAAAACAATAAAAAACATCTTTTAAAGTTTTAAACTTTCTCTTCTAAAACCTATGGCAGTGATGGCTAACCTTGGCACTCCAACTGTCCAAAAACTACAAATCCCATCATGCCTCTGCCTCCCCAAGTTATGCTTAGAGCTGTCAGAGCATTGCAATGCCTGACGGGACTTTTAGTTTCACCACAGCTGGAGTGCCAAGGTTAGCCATCACTGACCTATGGCCTCCTCCTCCCCAATAGCCATAGCCATTCCTCTCCTAAGTCAATGGTTCTTGCGACTGTATGTAACGCCATATGGCATCACACGCTAAAAAAAAAAGAAGTAAAACTACACTATCAGCCCGTCGCACTCCTAACAAAGGAGCGCCGGACCACAATATGTTAAAAATGACAAACATATAACAAAAAGATAATTACCTAACATGCATAATACAAACAATCACAGACATACACATATTTTACACATAAAAAGGCCCACAAAGTGAGCCGTAAAAAATAGTTGGGTGGTATCTGCGAATAGAGAGTACCGATCTTTCTGGCATCACACATTGAAATTAAACCATCAGCCCGTTGCTCCCCTAAATAAGAGGGCCGGACCACCAAGCAGTGAGTATGACAAACATAAAACAATAAAAAACATCTTCTAAAGAATTAAACGTAGTCTTCCACAACCTATGGCAGTGATGGCTAACCTTGGCACTCCAACTGTCCAAAAACTACAAATCCCATCATGCCTCTGCCTCCCCAAGTTATGCTTAGAGCTGTCAGAGCATTGCAATGCCTGACGGGACTTTTAGTTTCACCACAGCTGGAGTGCCAAGGTTAGCCATCACTGACCTATGGCCTCCTCCTCCCCAATAGCCATAGCCATTCCTCTCCTAAGTCAATGGTTCTTGCGACTGTATGTAACGCCATATGGCATCACACGTTAAAAAAAAAAAAAGAAGTAAAACTACACTATCAGCCCGTCGCACTCCTAACAAAGGAGCGCCGGACCACAATATGTTAAAAATGACAAACATATAACAAAAAGATAATTACCTAGCATGCATAATACAAACAATCACAGACATACACATATTTTACACATAAAAAGGCCCACAAAGTGAGCTGTAAAAAATAGTTGGGTGGTAAATGCGAACAGAGAGTACCGATCTTTCTGGCATCACACACTGAAATTAAACCATCAGCCCGTCGCTCCCCTAAATAAGAGGGCCGGACCACCAAGCAGTGAGTATGACAAACATAAAACAATAAAAAACATCTTCTAAAGTTTTAAACTTTCTCTTCTAAAATCTATGGCAGTGATGGCTAACCTTGGCACTCCAACTGTCCAAAAACTACAAATCCCATCATGCCTCTGCCTCCCCAAGTTATGCTTAGAGCTGTCAGAGCATTGCAATGCCTGACGGGACTTTTAGTTTCACCACAGCTGGAGTGCCAAGGTTAGCCATCACTGACCTATGGCCTCCTCCTCCCCAATAGCCATAGCCATTCCTCTCCTAAGTCAATGGTTCTTGCGACTGTATGTAACGCCATATGGCATCACACGCTAAAAAAAAAAGAAGTAAAACTACACTATCAGCCCGTCGCACTCCTAACAAAGGAGCGCCGGACCACAATATGTTAAAAATGACAAACATATAACAAAAAGATAATTACCTAACATGCATAATACAAACAATCACAGACATACACATATTTTACACATAAAAAGGCCCACAAAGTGAGCCGTAAAAAATAGTTGGGTGGTATCTGCGAATAGAGAGTACCGATCTTTCTGGCATCACACATTGAAATTAAACCATCAGCCCGTTGCTCCCCTAAATAAGAGGGCCGGACCACCAAGCAGTGAGTATGACAAACATAAAACAATAAAAAACATCTTCTAAAGTTTTAAACTTTCTCTTCTAAAATCTATGGCAGTGATGGCTAACCTTGGCACTCCAACTGTCCAAAAACTACAAATCCCATCATGCCTCTGCCTCCCCAAGTTATGCTTAGAGCTGTCAGAGCATTGCAATGCCTGACGGGACTTTTAGTTTCACCACAGCTGGAGTGCCAAGGTTAGCCATCACTGACCTATGGCCTCCTCCTCCCCAATAGCCATAGCCATTCCTCTCCTAAGTCAATGGTTCTTGCGACTGTATGTAACGCCATATGGCATCACACGCTAAAAAAAAAAGAAGTAAAACTACACTATCAGCCCGTCGCACTCCTAACAAAGGAGCGCCGGACGACAATATGTTAAAAATGACAAACATATAACAAAAAGATAATTACCTAGCATGCATAATACAAACAATCACAGACATACACATATTTTACACATAAAAAGGCCCACAAAGTGAGCCGTAAAAAATAGTTGGGTGGTATCTGCGAATAGAGAGTACCGATCTTTCTGGCATCACACATTGAAATTAAACCATCAGCCCGTTGCTCCCCTAAATAAGAGGGCCGGACCACCAAGCAGTGAGTATGACAAACATAAAACAATAAAAAACATCTTCTAAAGTTTTAAACTTTCTCTTCTAAAATCTACGGCAGTGATGGCTAACCTTGGCACTCCAACTGTCCAAAAACTACAAATCCCATCATGCCTCTGCCTCCCCAAGTTATGCTTATAGCTGTCAGAGCATTGCAATGCCTGACGGGACTTTTAGTTTCACCACAGCTGGAGTGCCAAGGTTAGCCATCACTGACCTATGGCCTCCTCCTCCCCAATAGCCATAGCCATTACTCTCCTAAGTCAATGGTTCTTGCGACTGTATGTAACGCCATATGGCATCACACGTTAAAAAAAAAAGAAGTAAAACTACACTATCAGCCCGTCGCACTCCTAACAAAGGAGCGCCGGACCACAATATGTTAAAAATGACAAACATATAACAAAAAGATAATTACCTAACATGCATAATACAAACAATCACAGACATACACATATTTTACACATAAAAAGGCCCACAAAGTGAGCTGTAAAAAATAGTTGGGTGGTAAATGCGAACAGAGAGTACCGATCCTTATAGGATCACACACTGAAATTAAACCATCAGCCCGTCGCTCCCCTAAATAAGAGGGCCGGACCACCAAGCAGTGAGTATGACAAACATAAAACAATAAAAAACATCTTTTAAAGTTTTAAACTTTCTCTTCTAAAACCTATGGCAGTGATGGCTAACCTTGGCACTCCAACTGTCCAAAAACTACAAATCCCATCATGCCTCTGCCTCCCCAAGTTATGCTTAGAGCTGTCAGAGCATTGCAATGCCTGACGGGACTTTTAGTTTCACCACAGCTGGAGTGCCAAGGTTAGCCATCACTGACCTATGGCCTCCTCCTCCCCAATAGCCATAGCCATTCCTCTCCTAAGTCAATGGTTCTTGCGACTGTATGTAACGCCATATGGCATCACACGCTAAAAAAAAAAGAAGTAAAACTACACTATCAGCCCGTCGCACTCCTAACTAGTGTTGGGCGAACATCTAGATGTTCGGGTTCGGGCCGAACAGGCCGAACATGGCCGCGATGTTCGGGTGTTCGACCCGAACTCCGAACATAATGGAAGTCAATGGGGACCCGAACTTTTGTGGTTTGTAAAGCCTCCTTACATGCTACATACCCCAAATTTGCAGGGTATGTGCACCTTGGGAGTGGGTACAAGAGGAAAAAAAAATTAGCAAAAAGAGCTTATAGTTTTTGAGAAAATCGATTTTAAAGTTTCAAAGGGAAAACTGTCTTTTAAATGCGGGAAATGTCTGTTTTCTTTGCACAGGTAACATGTTTTTTGTCGGCATGCAGTCATAAATGTAATACATATAAGAGGTTCCAGGAAAAGGGACCGGTAACGCTAACCCAGCAGCAGCACACGTGATGGAACAGGAGGAGGGTGGCGCAGGAGGAGAAGAAGGCCACGCTTTGTGAGACACAACAACCCCGGCCTTGCATGAGGGCAAGAAGCGTGCGGATAGCAGGCTTTGTACCGCCATGCAGTCATAAATGTAATAAAGATAAGTGGTTCAATAAACAGGGACCACGCGGCAACGCTAACCCAGCAGCAGCAGACGTGATGGAACAGGAGCAGGCGCAGGAGGAGAAGGCCACGCTTTGTGAGACACAACAACCCAGGCCTTGCATGAGGGCAAGAAGCGTGCGGATAGCAGGCTTTGTACCGCCATGCAGTCATAAATGTAATAAAGATAAGTGGTTCAATAAACAGGGACCACGCGGCAACGCTAACCCAGCAGCAGCAGACGTGATGGAACAGGAGCAGGCGCAGGAGGAGAAGGCCACGCTTTGTGAGACACAACAACCCAGGCCTTGCATGAGGGCAAGAAGCGTGCGGATAGCAGGCTTTGTACGGCCATGCAGTCATAAATGTAATAAAGATAAGTGGTTCAATAAACAGGGACCACGCGGCAACGCTAACCCAGCAGCAGCAGACGTGATGGAACAGGAGGAGGCGCAGGAGGAGAAGGCCACGCTTTGTGAGACACAACAACCCAGGCCTTGCATGAGGGCAAGAAGCGTGCGGATAGCATGCTTTGTACCGCCATGCAGTCATAAATGTAATAAAGATAAGTGGTTCAATAAACAGGGACCACGCGGCAACGCTAACCCAGCAGCAGCAGACGTGATGGAACAGGAGCAGGCGCAGGAGGAGAAGGCCACGCTTTGTGAGACACAACAACCCAGGCCTTGCATGTGGACAAAAAGCGTGCGGATATAGCAGCAATGCTTTTTGCCGCCATGCAGTCATAAATGTAATACAGATGAGAGGTTCAATAAACAGGGCCCGGAAACGCAACACCATCCCAGATGTTCATTGGTCATGTTACTTGGTTGGGGTCCTGGAGTGTTGCGTAGTCATTTCCAATCCAGGATTGATTCATTTTAATTTGAGTCAGACGGTCTGCATTGTCTGTAGAGAGGCGGATACGCCGATCTGTGACGATGCCTCCGGCAGCACTGAAACAGCGTTCCGACATAACGCTGGCTGCCGGGCAAGCCAGCACCTCTATTGCGTACATTGCCAGTTCGTGCCAGGTGTCTAGCTTCGATACCCAATAGTTGAAGGGTGCAGATGGATGGTTCGACACAGCTACGCCATCTGACATGTAGTCCTTGACCATCTTCTCCAGGCGATCGGTGTTGGAGGTGGATCTGCACGCTTGCTGTTCAGTGGGCTGCGGCTGCATGGGTGTCAGAAAATTTTCCCACTCCAAGGACACTGCCGATACCATTCCCTTTTGGGTACTAGCTGCGGCTTGCGTTGTTTGCTGCCCTCCTGGTCGTCCTGGGTTTGCGGAAGTCAGTCTGTCTGCGTACAACTGGCTAGAGGAGGGGGAGGATGTCAATCTCCTCTCTAAAGTCTCCACAAGGGCCTGCTGGTATTCTTCCATTTTGACCTGTCTGACTCTTTCTTCAAGCAGTTTTGGAACATTGTGTTTGTACCGTGGATCCAGAAGGGTATAAACCCAGTAATTGGTGTTGTCCAGAATGCGCACAATGCGTGGGTCACGTTCAATGCAGTCTAGCATGAATTGAGCCATGTGTGCCAGAGTCCTACCAGAATCCTCATCATCCTCTTGTGAGCGTTGTGATAGTTGTTGTGATGCATCATAGTCGTCACCTTCCTCCTGGTCTGCTTCTGCTGACCATTCGCGTTGAATTGTGGAAGTCCAACGTGCACCGCTCTGGCCCTCGTCAGTGGTGGCATGAAATTCCTGCTCCAACTCCAGCTGTTCCTCCTCCTCTTCTTCGTCATAGCTGCTGGGGCCAGCGTTCCCTGAGGCGGATGGCCTGATGTTGGTACCATCACGCTGATCGTTTTCTCCTTCAGATTCCCCCAGTTGCATCATGACAGCTGTTTCCTTGATTTTTAACATCGACCTCTTCAGTAAACACAGCAGTGGTATGGTAATGCTGACTGAAGAGTTGTCACTGCTCACAAGCAACGTGGATTGCTCAAAATTTTGGAGGACTTGGCAGAGGTCCAACATGTTGGCCCAATCGGATCCACAGAAGCTTGGCAGCTGGCCGGATGCGCCTCGGTACTGCGCCGTCATGTACTGGACCACTGCACTCTTCTGCTCGCAAAAGCGGGCTAGCATGTGCAGCGTAGAATTCCAGCGCGTAGGGACATCACACAGCAAGCGATGGTGGGGGAGATTGAAGCGCTCCTGCATCTTGGCGAGTGCCCCCGAAGCAGTACTGGAATTTCTACAATGTTTGGACACTCGACGCACCTTCAACAGCAGATCGGGCACGCCTGGGTATGTCCTCAGGAACCGCTGATCTACTAGGTTCATCACGTGCGCCAGGCAAGGGATGTGTGTCAGCTTAGCCAACCTTAAAGCGCGAATGAGATTACTCCCATTATCACACACAACCATGCCCGGTTTCAGGTCCAGCGGTGCCAGCCACAAATCCGTCTGTTCCTTTATTCCCCTCCAAATTTCCTCCCCTGTGTGCTGCTTATCCCCAAGGCAGATTAGCTTCAGCAACGCTTGCTGACGCATGCCAACAGCTGTGCTGCACTGCTTCCACGATCCTACTGCTGCTGGGTTAGCGTTTCCGGATGAGGTACAGCTTTGAGATGCGTTGGAGGAGAAGGAGTCAGAGAGGTAGGTGCTGCTGTTATCCAGTGGGAGGGACGGCGGTGCAGCTGTTTGTGGCGTGGGCAACACCCGTGCCGTAGCAGGTGAGGAATCGCTGCCAGGCTCCACAAGGTTCACCCAGTGCGCGGTAAGGGAGATGTATCGACCCTGGCCGAACGCACTCGTCCAGGTGTCAGTGGTGAGGTGAACCTTGCAGGCAACGGCATTCTTCAAGCTTCGGGTTATTTTGCTGACCACGTGCTCATGCAACTCAGGCACTGCAGAGCGTGCAAAGTGGTAGCGGCTGGGAACCACGTAACGTGGGATGGCCACTGACATCATGCCCTTGAAGCTGTTTGTCTCCACCAATCGATATGGCAGCATTTCGCAGGCCAGAAGCTTGGCTATGCTGGCTGTTACTGCCACGGCCCGGGGGTCATTTGCTGGCAATTTCCTCTTGCGCTCAAACATCTCCGACACAGACAACTGAACCGTAGCGCTGCACACGGAAGGGCTGTTGGTTGTTGTGTTTGATGAACACTGGGAGACCTCAAGAGCACTACTCCGGAAAGTGACAGTGTCAGCGTCGTCTGATGTTTGTGAATGTTGTGAACCACGCAATGGCTGGGCTACTGCTGCTGCTGAGGCGGGTCTGGTGAACCCAAGGGAGGCAGTGTTGTTTCTGGTACCCTGTCCTGACGCGTTTGCCCAAAGAGTGGGATGTTTGGATAGCATGTGACGGCTCATGCTGGTGGTGGAGAGGTTGTTAATATTTTTCCCCCTGCTCAGGCGGGTCTTGCACACCTTGCAAATCGCCATGGTAACATCCTCAGTGCAGTCTTCAAAGAAAGCCCAGACTTTGGAGCACCTGCCTCCTTGCTGGCGATTTCTGTTTGCTCCTCTTTTGCCTCTCACTTGAACTTCCACGCTTGTGGTGCCTGAAATTGCGCGCCGCCTACCTTGTGGCACAAGGCGAACTCGTGCAGCAGTGTGTTCTTCAACAGACTCATCTGTGCTGCTGCTACGACGGCGATGTTCTCGTTCACAAACAAAATCTGGGTCTCTGTCCACATTGTCCATACCCTCCTCTTCCATCTCCTCAAACTCGTCATATGTCATTGTGGGCCACCGCCGTGGAGTAGAGCTCCCCACAACAACCTCTGCGCAGCACACTCCAACGTCGTCTTCCAGATCTTGTCGGCCGACCTCCTGCAATTGCAACCCCTCCTGCCCAAATTGCTCTGGGATTTGGGTTTCCGAGTCCTCTTCGGACTCGCCTCGTATTTCAGTGCGCGGTACATTTCCCACAGTTAACGGTTGTGAATCCAGGCACAACATTTCTGGCTGTTCCTCCATTGACCTTTGAAAGGTGGAAGTTTGTTGGGCTGGGAATAGCTCCTGCGAATACCCCATTGTGTCCTGAGGTAATTCATCGGACTGGTTATCTGGCAGTTGTGTGCGTGGTGTCGCTGCCGGTTGTGTCAGCTTTGTGCCCACTGGCTCCTTGTAACTGGCTGAGGACTCGGACCTCGTGCGTGATGTGCTGGTGCTGCTTAACCCACTGCTGGACGCTTGAGAGGTCATCCAAGTAATTATCTGGTCCTGTTCTTTTGGATTTGTGAGGGTTGTTGTCCTGGACAACATGGGTGGTATTGAGTGGGTTTTCTTGGGTGCTCCCCTGTGGCCTGTACGTGAACCGTCAGGGGAAACACCTCTTCCCTTGCCCCTCCCTCTTTCACCGGATTTCTTCCTCATTTCACTTATCCTTACAGTACACGCTGACTGGCAGCAGTACAGTGGCAGTACAGAAATGCTATACAGTACCACTATTCCCAGCAGCGACACAGAGCACAATGCTATACAGTGACGGGTGAGCGGTGTACCACTATTCCCAGCAGACACAGAACAGTGAACAGAATGCTATATAGTGTGGCTGAGCGAGCGGTGTACCACTATTCCCAGCAGACACAGAACAGTGAACAGAATGCTATATAGTGTGGCTGAACGAGCGGTGTACTACTGTTCCCAGCAGACACAGAACAGTACACAGAATGCTATATAGTGTGGCTGAACGAGCGGTGTACTACTGTTCCCAGCAGACACAGAACAGTACACA
Source organism: Hyperolius riggenbachi (assembly GCF_040937935.1). Classification (NCBI taxonomy): domain Eukaryota; kingdom Metazoa; phylum Chordata; class Amphibia; order Anura; family Hyperoliidae; genus Hyperolius; species Hyperolius riggenbachi. The sequence goes on from NC_090654.1 coordinate 101,578,800, forward strand.
GAATGCTATATAGTGTGGCTGAACGAGCGGTGTACTACTGTTCCCAGCAGACACAGAACAGTGAACAGAATGCTATATAGTGTGGCTGAGCGAGCGGTGTACCACTATTCCCAGCAGACACAGAACAGTGAACAGAATGCTATATAGTGTGGCTGAGCGAGCGGTGTACCACTATTCCCAGCAGACACAGAACAGTAAACAGAATGCTATATAGTGTGGCTGAGCGAGCGGTGTACCACTATTCCCAGCAGACACAGAACAGTGAACAGAATGCTATATAGTGTGGCTGAGCGAGCGGTGTACCACTATTCCCAGCAGACACAGAACAGTGAACAGAATGCTATATAGTGTGGCTGAGCGAGCGGTGTACCACTATTCCCAGCAGACACAGAACAGTGAACAGAATGCTATATAGTGTGGCTGAGCGAGCGGTGTACCACTATTCCCAGCAGACACAGAACAGTGAACAGAATGCTATATAGTGTGGCTGAGCGAGCGGTGTACTACTGTTCCCAGCAGACACAGAACAGTACACAGAATGCTATATAGTGTGGCTGAACGAGCGGTGTACTACTGTTCCCAGCAGACACAGAACAGTACACAGAATGCTATATAGTGTGGCTGAACGAGCGGTGTACCACTATTCCAAGCAGACACAGAACAGTGAACAGAATGCTATATAGTGTGGCTGAGCGAGCGGTGTACCACTATTCCCAGCAGACACAGAGTGGCAGTAAACAGAATGCTATATAGTGTGGCTGAGCGAGGTACACAGAGTGGCAGTAAACAGAATGCTATATAGTGTGGCTGTGCAAGCGGTGTACTACTATTCCCAGCAGACACAGAGTGGCAGTAAACAGAATGCTATATAGTGTGGCTGAGCGAGGTACACAGAGTGGCAGTAAACAGAATGCTGAGCGAGCGGTGTACTACTATTCCCAGCAGCGACACACAATGACTGGGGGGGACCCTGGCTAGCGTGGCTGGAGCGCGAACTACCCTGCCTGCCTACCCAAAGCTAAACCCACAGACAAATGGCGGAGATATGACGTGGTTCGGGTATTTATTTACCCGAACCACGTGACAGTTCGGCCAATCAGAGCGCGTTCGGGTCCGAACCACGTGACCCGTTCGGCCAATCACAGCGCTAGCCGAACGTTCGGGGAACGTTCGGCCATGCGCTCTTAGTTCGGCCATATGGCCGAACGGTTTGGCCGAGCACCGTCAGGTGTTCGGCCGAACTCGAACATCACCCGAACAGGGTGATGTTCTGCAGAACCCGAACAGTGGCGAACACTGTTCGCCCAACACTACTCCTAACAAAGGAGCGCCGGACCACAATATGTTAAAAATGACAAACATATAACAAAAAGATAATTACCTAACATGCATAATACAAACAATCACAGACATACACATATTTTACACATAAAAAGGCCCACAAAGTGAGCCGTAAAAAATAGTTGGGTGGTATCTGCGAATAGAGAGTACCGATCTTTCTGGCATCACACATTGAAATTAAACCATCAGCCCGTTGCTCCCCTAAATAAGAGGGCCGGACCACCAAGCAGTGAGTATGACAAACATAAAACAATAAAAAACATCTTCTAAAGAATTAAACGTAGTCTTCCACAACCTATGGCAGTGATGGCTAACCTTGGCACTCCAACTGTCCAAAAACTACAAATCCCATCATGCCTCTGCCTCCCCAAGTTATGCTTAGAGCTGTCAGAGCATTGCAATGCCTGACGGGACTTTTAGTTTCACCACAGCTGGAGTGCCAAGGTTAGCCATCACTGACCTATGGCCTCCTCCTCCCCAATAGCCATAGCCATTCCTCTCCTAAGTCAATGGTTCTTGCGACTGTATGTAACGCCATATGGCATCACACGTTAAAAAAAAAAGAAGTAAAACTACACTATCAGCCCGTCGCACTCCTAACAAAGGAGCGCCGGACCACAATATGTTAAAAATGACAAACATATAACAAAAAGATAATTACCTAACATGCATAATACAAACAATCACAGACATACACATATTTTACACATAAAAAGGCCCACAAAGTGAGCTGTAAAAAATAGTTGGGTGGTAAATGCGAACAGAGAGTACCGATCTTTCTGGCATCACACACTGAAATTAAACCATCAGCCCGTCGCTCCCCTAAATAAGAGGGCCGGACCACCAAGCAGTGAGTATGACAAACATAAAACAATAAAAAACATCTTCTAAAGTTTTAAACTTTCTCTTCTAAAATCTATGGCAGTGATGGCTAACCTTGGCACTCCAACTGTCCAAAAACTACAAATCCCATCATGCCTCTGCCTCCCCAAGTTATGCTTAGAGCTGTCAGAGCATTGCAATGCCTGACGGGACTTTTAGTTTCACCACAGCTGGAGTGCCAAGGTTAGCCATCACTGACCTATGGCCTCCTCCTCCCCAATAGCCATAGCCATTCCTCTCCTAAGTCAATGGTTCTTGCGACTGTATGTAACGCCATATGGCATCACACGCTAAAAAAAAAAGAAGTAAAACTACACTATCAGCCCGTCGCACTCCTAACAAAGGAGCGCCGGACCACAATATGTTAAAAATGACAAACATATAACAAAAAGATAATTACCTAACATGCATAATACAAACAATCACAGACATACACATATTTTACACATAAAAAGGCCCACAAAGTGAGCCGTAAAAAATAGTTGGGTGGTATCTGCGAATAGAGAGTACCGATCTTTCTGGCATCACACATTGAAATTAAACCATCAGCCCGTTGCTCCCCTAAATAAGAGGGCCGGACCACCAAGCAGTGAGTATGACAAACATAAAACAATAAAAAACATCTTCTAAAGAATTAAACGTAGTCTTCCACAACCTATGGCAGTGATGGCTAACCTTGGCACTCCAACTGTCCAAAAACTACAAATCCCATCATGCCTCTGCCTCCCCAAGTTATGCTTAGAGCTGTCAGAGCATTGCAATGCCTGACGGGACTTTTAGTTTCACCACAGCTGGAGTGCCAAGGTTAGCCATCACTGACCTATGGCCTCCTCCTCCCCAATAGCCATAGCCATTCCTCTCCTAAGTCAATGGTTCTTGCGACTGTATGTAACGCCATATGGCATCACACGTTAAAAAAAAAAGAAGTAAAACTACACTATCAGCCCGTCGCACTCCTAACAAAGGAGCGCCGGACCACAATATGTTAAAAATGACAAACATATAACAAAAAGATAATTACCTAACATGCATAATACAAACAATCACAGACATACACATATTTTACACATAAAAAGGCCCACAAAGTGAGCTGTAAAAAATAGTTGGGTGGTAAATGCGAACAGAGAGTACCGATCTTTCTGGCATCACACACTGAAATTAAACCATCAGCCCGTCGCTCCCCTAAATAAGAGGGCCGGACCACCAAGCAGTGAGTATGACAAACATAAAACAATAAAAAACATCTTCTAAAGTTTTAAACTTTCTCTTCTAAAATCTATGGCAGTGATGGCTAACCTTGGCACTCCAACTGTCCAAAAACTACAAATCCCATCATGCCTCTGCCTCCCCAAGTTATGCTTAGAGCTGTCAGAGCATTGCAATGCCTGACGGGACTTTTAGTTTCACCACAGCTGGAGTGCCAAGGTTAGCCATCACTGACCTATGGCCTCCTCCTCCCCAATAGCCATAGCCATTCCTCTCCTAAGTCAATGGTTCTTGCGACTGTATGTAACGCCATATGGCATCACACGCTAAAAAAAAAAGAAGTAAAACTACACTATCAGCCCGTCGCACTCCTAACAAAGGAGCGCCGGACCACAATATGTTAAAAATGACAAACATATAACAAAAAGATAATTACCTAACATGCATAATACAAACAATCACAGACATACACATATTTTACACATAAAAAGGCCCACAAAGTGAGCCGTAAAAAATAGTTGGGTGGTATCTGCGAATAGAGAGTACCGATCTTTCTGGCATCACACATTGAAATTAAACCATCAGCCCGTTGCTCCCCTAAATAAGAGGGCCGGACCACCAAGCAGTGAGTATGACAAACATAAAACAATAAAAAACATCTTCTAAAGAATTAAACGTAGTCTTCCACAACCTATGGCAGTGATGGCTAACCTTGGCACTCCAACTGTCCAAAAACTACAAATCCCATCATGCCTCTGCCTCCCCAAGTTATGCTTAGAGCTGTCAGAGCATTGCAATGCCTGACGGGACTTTTAGTTTCACCACAGCTGGAGTGCCAAGGTTAGCCATCACTGACCTATGGCCTCCTCCTCCCCAATAGCCATAGCCATTCCTCTCCTAAGTCAATGGTTCTTGCGACTGTATGTAACGCCATATGGCATCACACGTTAAAAAAAAAAGAAGTAAAACTACACTATCAGCCCGTCGCACTCCTAACAAAGGAGCGCCGGACCACAATATGTTAAAAATGACAAACATATAACAAAAAGATAATTACCTAACATGCATAATACAAACAATCACAGACATACACATATTTTACACATAAAAAGGCCCACAAAGTGAGCTGTAAAAAATAGTTGGGTGGTAAATGCGAACAGAGAGTACCGATCTTTCTGGCATCACACACTGAAATTAAACCATCAGCCCGTCGCTCCCCTAAATAAGAGGGCCGGACCACCAAGCAGTGAGTATGACAAACATAAAACAATAAAAAACATCTTCTAAAGTTTTAAACTTTCTCTTCTAAAATCTATGGCAGTGATGGCTAACCTTGGCACTCCAACTGTCCAAAAACTACAAATCCCATCATGCCTCTGCCTCCCCAAGTTATGCTTAGAGCTGTCAGAGCATTGCAATGCCTGACGGGACTTTTAGTTTCACCACAGCTGGAGTGCCAAGGTTAGCCATCACTGACCTATGGCCTCCTCCTCCCCAATAGCCATAGCCATTCCTCTCCTAAGTCAATGGTTCTTGCGACTGTATGTAACGCCATATGGCATCACACGCTAAAAAAAAAAGAAGTAAAACTACACTATCAGCCCGTCGCACTCCTAACAAAGGAGCGCCGGACCACAATATGTTAAAAATGACAAACATATAACAAAAAGATAATTACCTAACATGCATAATACAAACAATCACAGACATACACATATTTTACACATAAAAAGGCCCACAAAGTGAGCCGTAAAAAATAGTTGGGTGGTATCTGCGAAAAGAGAGTACCGATCTTTCTGGCATCACACATTGAAATTTAATCATCAGCCCGTTGCTCCCCTAAATAAGAGGGCCAGACCACCAAGCAGTGAGTATGACAAACATAAAACAATAAAAAACATCTTCTAAAGTATTAAACGTACTCTTCCACAACCTATGGCAGTGATGGCTAACCTTGGCACTCCAACTGTCCAAAAACTACAAATCCCATCATGCCTCTGCCTCCCCGAGTTATGCTTAGAGCTGTCAGAGCATTGCAATGCCTGATGGGACTTTTAGTTTCACCACAGCTGGAGTACCAAGGTTAGCCATCACTGACCTATGGCCTCCTCCTCCCCAAAAGCCATAGCCATTCCTCTCCTAAGTCAATGGTTCTTGCGACTGTATGTAACGCCTTATGGCATCACATGCTAAAAAAAAAGAAGTATAACTACACTATCAGCCCGTCGCACTCCTAACAAAGGAGCGCCGGACCACAATATGGTAAAAATGACAAACATATAACAAAAAGATAATTACCTAACATGCATAATACAAACAATCACAGACATACACATATTTTACACATAAAAAGGCCCACAAAGTGAGCTGTAAAAAATAGTTGGGTGGTAAATGCGAACAGAGAGTACCGATCCTTATAGGATCACACACTGAAATTAAACCATCAGCCCGTCGCTCCCCTAAATAAGAGGGCCGGACCACCAAGCAGTGAGTATGACAAACATAAAACAATAAAAAACATCTTTTAAAGTTTTAAACTTTCTCTTCTAAAACCTATGGCAGTGATGGCTAACCTTGGCACTCCAACTGTCCAAAAACTACAAATCCCATCATGCCTCTGCCTCCCCAAGTTATGCTTAGAGCTGTCAGAGCATTGCAATGCCTGACGGGACTTTTAGTTTCACCACAGCTGGAGTGCCAAGGTTAGCCATCACTGACCTATGGCCTCCTCCTCCCCAATAGCCATAGCCATTCCTCTCCTAAGTCAATGGTTCTTGCGACTGTATGTAACGCCATATGGCATCACACGCTAAAAAAAAAAGAAGTAAAACTACACTATCAGCCCGTCGCACTCCTAACAAAGGAGCGCCGGACCACAATATGTTAAAAATGACAAACATATAACAAAAAGATAATTACCTAACATGCATAATACAAACAATCACAGACATACACATATTTTACACATAAAAAGGCCCACAAAGTGAGCCGTAAAAAATAGTTGGGTGGTATCTGCGAATAGAGAGTACCGATCTTTCTGGCATCACACATTGAAATTAAACCATCAGCCCGTTGCTCCCCTAAATAAGAGGGCCGGACCACCAAGCAGTGAGTATGACAAACATAAAACAATAAAAAACATCTTCTAAAGAATTAAACGTAGTCTTCCACAACCTATGGCAGTGATGGCTAACCTTGGCACTCCAACTGTCCAAAAACTACAAATCCCATCATGCCTCTGCCTCCCCAAGTTATGCTTAGAGCTGTCAGAGCATTGCAATGCCTGACGGGACTTTTAGTTTCACCACAGCTGGAGTGCCAAGGTTAGCCATCACTGACCTATGGCCTCCTCCTCCCCAATAGCCATAGCCATTCCTCTCCTAAGTCAATGGTTCTTGCGACTGTATGTAACGCCATATGGCATCACACGTTAAAAAAAAAAGAAGTAAAACTACACTATCAGCCCGTCGCACTCCTAACAAAGGAGCGCCGGACCACAATATGTTAAAAATGACAAACATATAACAAAAAGATAATTACCTAACATGCATAATACAAACAATCACAGACATACACATATTTTACACATAAAAAGGCCCACAAAGTGAGCTGTAAAAAATAGTTGGGTGGTAAATGCGAACAGAGAGTACCGATCTTTCTGGCATCACACACTGAAATTAAACCATCAGCCCGTCGCTCCCCTAAATAAGAGGGCCGGACCACCAAGCAGTGAGTATGACAAACATAAAACAATAAAAAACATCTTCTAAAGTTTTAAACTTTCTCTTCTAAAATCTATGGCAGTGATGGCTAACCTTGGCACTCCAACTGTCCAAAAACTACAAATCCCATCATGCCTCTGCCTCCCCAAGTTATGCTTAGAGCTGTCAGAGCATTGCAATGCCTGACAGGACTTTTAGTTTCACCACAGCTGGAGTGCCAAGGTTAGCCATCACTGACCTATGGCCTCCTCCTCCCCAATAGCCATAGCCATTCCTCTCCTAAGTCAATGGTTCTTGCGACTGTATGTAACGCCATATGGCATCACACGCTAAAAAAAAAAGAAGTAAAACTACACTATCAGCCCGTCGCACTCCTAACAAAGGAGCGCCGGACCACAATATGTTAAAAATGACAAACATATAACAAAAAGATAATTACCTAACATGCATAATACAAACAATCACAGACATACACATATTTTACACATAAAAAGGCCCACAAAGTGAGCCGTAAAAAATAGTTGGGTGGTATCTGCGAAAAGAGAGTACCGATCTTTCTGGCATCACACATTGAAATTTAATCATCAGCCCGTTGCTCCCCTAAATAAGAGGGCCGGACCACCAAGCAGTGAGTATGACAAACATAAAACAATAAAAAACATCTTCTAAAGTATTAAACGTACTCTTCCACAACCTATGGCAGTGATGGCTAACCTTGGCACTCCAACTGTCCAAAATTTACAAATCCCATCATGCCTCTGCCTCCCCGAGTTATGCTTAGAGCTGTCAGAGCATTGCAATGCCTGATGGGACTTTTAGTTTCACCACAGCTGGAGTACCAAGGTTAGCCATCACTGACCTATGGCCTCCTCCTCCCCAAAAGCCATAGCCATTCCTCTCCTAAGTCAATGGTTCTTGCGACTGTATGTAACGCCTTATGGCATCACATGCTAAAAAAAAAGAAGTATAACTACACTATCAGCCCGTCGCACTCCTAACAAAGGAGCGCCGGACCACAATATGGTAAAAATGACAAACATATAACAAAAAGATAATTACCTAACATGCATAATACAAACAATCACAGACATACACATATTTTACACATAAAAAGGCCCACAAAGTGAGCTGTAAAAAATAGTTGGGTGGTAAATGCGAACAGAGAGTACCGATCCTTATAGGATCACACACTGAAATTAAACCATCAGCCCGTCGCTCCCCTAAATAAGAGGGCCGGACCACCAAGCAGTGAGTATGACAAACATAAAACAATAAAAAACATCTTTTAAAGTTTTAAACTTTCTCTTCTAAAACCTATGGCAGTGATGGCTAACCTTGGCACTCCAACTGTCCAAAAACTACAAATCCCATCATGCCTCTGCCTCCCCAAGTTATGCTTAGAGCTGTCAGAGCATTGCAATGCCTGACGGGACTTTTAGTTTCACCACAGCTGGAGTGCCAAGGTTAGCCATCACTGACCTATGGCCTCCTCCTCCCCAATAGCCATAGCCATTCCTCTCCTAAGTCAATGGTTCTTGCGACTGTATGTAACGCCATATGGCATCACACGCAAAAAAAAAAAGAAGTAAAACTACACTATCAGCCCGTCGCACTCCTAACAAAGGAGCGCCGGACCACAATATGTTAAAAATGACAAACATATAACAAAAAGATAATTACCTAACATGCATAATACAAACAATCACAGACATACACATATTTTACACATAAAAAGGCCCACAAAGTGAGCCGTAAAAAATAGTTGGGTGGTATCTGCGAATAGAGAGTACCGATCTTTCTGGCATCACACATTGAAATTAAACCATCAGCCCGTTGCTCCCCTAAATAAGAGGGCCGGACCACCAAGCAGTGAGTATGACAAACATAAAACAATAAAAAACATCTTCTAAAGAATTAAACGTAGTCTTCCACAACCTATGGCAGTGATGGCTAACCTTGGCACTCCAACTGTCCAAAAACTACAAATCCCATCATGCCTCTGCCTCCCCAAGTTATGCTTAGAGCTGTCAGAGCATTGCAATGCCTGACGGGACTTTTAGTTTCACCACAGCTGGAGTGCCAAGGTTAGCCATCACTGACCTATGGCCTCCTCCTCCCCAATAGCCATAGCCATTCCTCTCCTAAGTCAATGGTTCTTGCGACTGTATGTAACGCCATATGGCATCACACGCTAAAAAAAAAAGAAGTAAAACTACACTATCAGCCCGTCGCACTCCTAACAAAGGAGCGCCGGACCACAATATGTTAAAAATGACAAACATATAACAAAAAGATAATTACCTAGCATGCATAATACAAACAATCACAGACATACACATATTTTACACATAAAAAGGCCCACAAAGTGAGCCGTAAAAAATAGTTGGGTGGTATCTGCGAATAGAGAGTACCGATCTTTCTGGCATCACACATTGAAATTAAACCATCAGCCCGTTGCTCCCCTAAATAAGAGGGCCGGACCACCAAGCAGTGAGTATGACAAACATAAAACAATAAAAAACATCTTCTAAAGTTTTAAACTTTCTCTTCTAAAATCTACGGCAGTGATGGCTAACCTTGGCACTCCAACTGTCCAAAAACTACAAATCCCATCATGCCTCTGCCTCCCCAAGTTATGCTTAGAGCTGTCAGAGCATTGCAATGCCTGACGGGACTTTTAGTTTCACCACAGCTGGAGTGCCAAGGTTAGCCATCACTGACCTATGGCCTCCTCCTCCCCAATAGCCATAGCCATTCCTCTCCTAAGTCAATGGTTCTTGCGACTGTATGTAACGCCATATGGCATCACACGTTAAAAAAAAAAGAAGTAAAACTACACTATCAGCCCGTCGCACTCCTAACAAAGGAGCGCCGGACCACAATATGTTAAAAATGACAAACATATAACAAAAAGATAATTACCTAACATGCATAATACAAACAATCACAGACATACACATATTTTACACATAAAAAGGCCCACAAAGTGAGCTGTAAAAAATAGTTGGGTGGTAAATGCGAACAGAGAGTACCGATCTTTCTGGCATCACACACTGAAATTAAACCATCAGCCCGTCGCTCCCCTAAATAAGAGGGCCGGACCACCAAGCAGTGAGTATGACAAACATAAAACAATAAAAAACATCTTCTAAAGTTTTAAACTTTCTCTTCTAAAATCTATGGCAGTGATGGCTAACCTTGGCACTCCAACTGTCCAAAAACTACAAATCCCATCATGCCTCTGCCTCCCCAAGTTATGCTTAGAGCTGTCAGAGCATTGCAATGCCTGACGGGACTTTTAGTTTCACCACAGCTGGAGTGCCAAGGTTAGCCATCACTGACCTATGGCCTCCTCCTCCCCAATAGCCATAGCCATTCCTCTCCTAAGTCAATGGTTCTTGCGACTGTATGTAACGCCATATGGCATCACACGCTAAAAAAAAAAGAAGTAAAACTACACTATCAGCCCGTCGCACTCCTAACAAAGGAGCGCCGGACCACAATATGTTAAAAATGACAAACATATAACAAAAAGATAATTACCTAACATGCATAATACAAACAATCACAGACATACACATATTTTACACATAAAAAGGCCCACAAAGTGAGCCGTAAAAAATAGTTGGGTGGTATCTGCGAATAGAGAGTACCGATCTTTCTGGCATCACACATTGAAATTAAACCATCAGCCCGTTGCTCCCCTAAATAAGAGGGCCGGACCACCAAGCAGTGAGTATGACAAACATAAAACAATAAAAAACATCTTCTAAAGTTTTAAACTTTCTCTTCTAAAATCTATGGCAGTGATGGCTAACCTTGGCACTCCAACTGTCCAAAAACTACAAATCCCATCATGCCTCTGCCTCCCCAAGTTATGCTTAGAGCTGTCAGAGCATTGCAATGCCTGACGGGACTTTTAGTTTCACCACAGCTGGAGTGCCAAGGTTAGCCATCACTGACCTATGGCCTCCTCCTCCCCAATAGCCATAGCCATTCCTCTCCTAAGTCAATGGTTCTTGCGACTGTATGTAACGCCATATGGCATCACACGCTAAAAAAAAAAGAAGTAAAACTACACTATCAGCCCGTCGCACTCCTAACAAAGGAGCGCCGGACCACAATATGTTAAAAATGACAAACATATAACAAAAAGATAATTACCTAGCATGCATAATACAAACAATCACAGACATACACATATTTTACACATAAAAAGGCCCACAAAGTGAGCCGTAAAAAATAGTTGGGTGGTATCTGCGAATAGAGAGTACCGATCTTTCTGGCATCACACATTGAAATTAAACCATCAGCCCGTTGCTCCCCTAAATAAGAGGGCCGGACCACCAAGCAGTGAGTATGACAAACATAAAACAATAAAAAACATCTTCTAAAGTTTTAAACTTTCTCTTCTAAAATCTACGGCAGTGATGGCTAACCTTGGCACTCCAACTGTCCAAAAACTACAAATCCCATCATGCCTCTGCCTCCCCAAGTTATGCTTAGAGCTGTCAGAGCATTGCAATGCCTGACGGGACTTTTAGTTTCACCACAGCTGGAGTGCCAAGGTTAGCCATCACTGACCTATGGCCTCCTCCTCCCCAATAGCCATAGCCATTCCTCTCCTAAGTCAATGGTTCTTGCGACTGTATGTAACGCCATATGGCATCACACGTTAAAAAAAAAAGAAGTAAAACTACACTATCAGCCCGTCGCACTCCTAACAAAGGAGCGCCGGACCACAATATGTTAAAAATGACAAACATATAACAAAAAGATAATTACCTAACATGCATAATACAAACAATCACAGACATACACATATTTTACACATAAAAAGGCCCACAAAGTGAGCTGTAAAAAATAGTTGGGTGGTAAATGCGAACAGAGAGTACCGATCTTTCTGGCATCACACACTGAAATTAAACCATCAGCCCGTCGCTCCCCTAAATAAGAGGGCCGGACCACCAAGCAGTGAGTATGACAAACATAAAACAATAAAAAACATCTTCTAAAGTTTTAAACTTTCTCTTCTAAAATCTATGGCAGTGATGGCTAACCTTGGCACTCCAACTGTCCAAAAACTACAAATCCCATCATGCCTCTGCCTCCCCAAGTTATGCTTAGAGCTGTCAGAGCATTGCAATGCCTGACGGGACTTTTAGTTTCACCACAGCTGGAGTGCCAAGGTTAGCCATCACTGACCTATGGCCTCCTCCTCCCCAATAGCCATAGCCATTCCTCTCCTAAGTCAATGGTTCTTGCGACTGTATGTAACGCCATATGGCATCACACGCTAAAAAAAAAAGAAGTAAAACTACACTATCAGCCCGTCGCACTCCTAACAAAGGAGCGCCGGACCACAATATGTTAAAAATGACAAACATATAACAAAAAGATAATTACCTAACATGCATAATACAAACAATCACAGACATACACATATTTTACACATAAAAAGGCCCACAAAGTGAGCCGTAAAAAATAGTTGGGTGGTATCTGCGAATAGAGAGTACCGATCTTTCTGGCATCACACATTGAAATTAAACCATCAGCCCGTTGCTCCCCTAAATAAGAGGGCCGGACCACCAAGCAGTGAGTATGACAAACATAAAACAATAAAAAACATCTTCTAAAGTATTAAACGTACTCTTCCACAACCTATGGCAGTGATGGCTAACCTTGGCACTCCAACTGTCCAAAAACTACAAATCCCATCATGCCTCTGCCTCTCCGAGTTATGCTTAGAGCTGTCAGAGCATTGCAATGCCTGATGGGACTTTTAGTTTCACCACAGCTGGAGTACCAAGGTTAGCCATCACTGACCTATGGCCTCCTCCTCCCCAAAAGCCATAGCCATTCCTCTCCTAAGTCAATGGTTCTTGCGACTGTATGTAACGCCTTATGGCATCACATGCTAAAAAAAAAGAAGTATAACTACACTATCAGCCCGTCGCACTCCTAACAAAGGAGCGCCGGACCACAATATGGTAAAAATGACAAACATATAACAAAAAGATAATTACCTAACATGCATAATACAAACAATCACAGACATACACATATTTTACACATAAAAAGGCCCACAAAGTGAGCTGTAAAAAATAGTTGGGTGGTAAATGCGAACAGAGAGTACCGATCCTTATAGGATCACACACTGAAATTAAACCATCAGCCCGTCGCTCCCCTAAATAAGAGGGCCGGACCACCAAGCAGTGAGTATGACAAACATAAAACAATAAAAAACATCTTCTAAAGTTTTAAACTTTCTCTTCTAAAATCTATGGCAGTGATGGCTAACCTTGGCACTCCAACTGTCCAAAAACTACAAATCCCATCATGGCTCTGCCTCCCCAAGTTATGCTTAGAGCTGTCAGAGCATTGCAATGCCTGACGGGACTTTTAGTTTCACCACAGCTGGAGTGCCAAGGTTAGCCATCACTGACCTATGGCCTCCTCCTCCCCAATAGCCATAGCCATTCCTCTCCTAAGTCAATGGTTCTTGCGACTGTATGTAAAGCCATATGGCATCACACGCTAAAAAAAAAAGAAGTAAAACTACACTATCAGCCCGTCGCACTCCTAACAAAGGAGCGCCGGACCACAATATGTTAAAAATGACAAACATATAACAAAAAGATAATTACCTAACATGCATAATACAAACAATCACAGACATACACATATTTTACACATAAAAAGGCCCACAAAGTGAGCCGTAAAAAATAGTTGGGTGGTATCTGCGAATAGAGAGTACCGATCTTTCTGGCATCACACATTGAAATTAAACCATCAGCCCGTTGCTCCCCTAATTAAGAGGGCCGGACCACCAAGCAGTGAGTATGACAAACATAAAACAATAAAAAACATCTTCTAAAGTATTAAACATACTCTTCCACAACCTATGGCAGTGATGGCTAACCTTGGCACTCCAACTGTCCAAAAACTACAAATCCCATCATGCCTCTGCCTCCCCGAGTTATGCTTAGAGCTGTCAGAGCATTGCAATGCCTGATGGGACTTTTAGTTTCACCACAGCTGGAGTACCAAGGTTAGCCATCACTGACCTATGGCCTCCTCCTCCCCAAAAGCCATAGCCATTCCTCTCCTAAGTCAATGGTTCTTGCGACTGTATGTAACGCCTTATGGCATCACATGCTAAAAAAAAAGAAGTATAACTACACTATCAGCCCGTCGCACTCCTAACAAAGGAGCGCCGGACCACAATATGGTAAAAATGACAAACATATAACAAAAAGATAATTACCTAACATGCATAATACAAACAATCACAGACATACACATATTTTACACATAAAAAGGCCCACAAAGTGAGCTGTAAAAAATAGTTGGGTGGTAAATGCGAACAGAGAGTACCGATCCTTATAGGATCACACACTGAAATTAAACCATCAGCCCGTCGCTCCCCTAAATAAGAGGGCCGGACCACCAAGCAGTGAGTATGACAAACATAAAACAATAAAAAACATCTTTTAAAGTTTTAAACTTTCTCTTCTAAAACCTACGGCAGTGATGGCTAACCTTGGTACTCCAACTGTCCAAAAACTACAAATCCCATCATGCCTTTGCCTCCCCGAGTTATGCTTAGAGCTGTCAGAGCATTGCAATGCCTGACGGGACTTTTAGTTTCACCACAGCTGGAGTGCCAATGTTAGCCATCACTGACCTATGGCCTCCTCCTCCCCAATAGCCATAGCCATTCCTCTCCTAAGTCAATGGTTCTTGCGACTGTATGTAACGCCATATGGCATCACACGCTAAAAAAAAAAGAAGTAAAACTACACTATCAGCCCGTCGCACTCCTAACAAAGGAGCGCCGGACCACAATATGTTAAAAATCACAAACATATAGCAAAAAGATAATTACCTAACATGCATAATACAAACAATCACAGGCATACACATATTTTACACATAAAAAGGCCCACAAAGTGAGCTGTAAAAAATAGTTGGGTGGTAAATGCGAACAGAGAGTACCGATCTTTCTGGCATCACACACTGAAATTAAACCATCAGCCCGTCGCTCCCTTAAATAAGAGGGCCGGACCACCAAGCAGTGAGTATGACAAACATAAAACAATAAAAAACATCTTCTAAAGTTTTAAACTTTCTCTTCTAAAATCTATGGCAGTGATGGCTAACCTTGGCACTCCAACTGTCCAAAAACTACAAATCCCATCATGCCTCTGCCTCCCCAAGTTATGCTTAGAGCTGTCAGAGCATTGCAATGCCTGACGGGACTTTGAGTTTCACCACAGCTGGAGTGCCAAGGTTAGCCATCACTGACCTATGGCCTCCTCCTCCCCAATAGCCATAGCCATTCCTCTCCTAAGTCAATGGTTCTTGCGACTGTATGTAACGCCATATGGCATCACACGCTAAAAAAAAAAGAAGTAAAACTACACTATCAGCCCGTCGCACTCCTAACAAAGGAGCGCCGGACCACAATATGTTAAAAATGACAAACATATAACAAAAAGATAATTACCTAACATGCATAATACAAACAATCACAGACATACACATATTTTACACATAAAAAGGCCCACAAAGTGAGCCGTAAAAAATAGTTGGGTGGTATCTGCGAAAAGAGAGTACCGATCTTTCTGGCATCACACATTGAAATTTAATCATCAGCCCGTTGCTCCCCTAAATAAGAGGGCCGGACCACCAAGCAGTGAGTATGACAAACATAAAACAATAAAAAACATCTTCTAAAGTATTAAACGTACTCTTCCACAACCTATGGCAGTGATGGCTAACCTTGGCACTCCAACTGTCCAAAAACTACAATTCCCATCATGCCTCTGCCTCCCCGAGTTATGCTTAGAGCTGTCAGAGCATTGCAATGCCTGATGGGACTTTTAGTTTCACCACAGCTGGAGTACCAAGGTTAGCCATCACTGACCTATGGCCTCCTCCTCCCCAAAAGCCATAGCCATTCCTCTCCTAAGTCAATGGTTCTTGCGACTGTATGTAACGCCTTATGGCATCACATGCTAAAAAAAAAGAAGTATAACTACACTATCAGCCCGTCGCACTCCTAACAAAGGAGCGCCGGACCACAATATGGTAAAAATGACAAACATATAACAAAAAGATAATTACCTAACATGCATAATACAAACAATCACAGACATACACATATTTTACACATAAAAAGGCCCACAAAGTGAGCTGTAAAAAATAGTTGGGTGGTAAATGCGAACAGAGAGTACCGATCCTTATAGGATCACACACTGAAATTAAACCATCAGCCCGTCGCTCCCCTAAATAAGAGGGCCGGACCACCAAGCAGTGAGTATGACAAACATAAAACAATAAAAAACATCTTTTAAAGTTTTAAACTTTCTCTTCTAAAACCTATGGCAGTGATGGCTAACCTTGGCACTCCAACTGTCCAAAAACTACAAATCCCATCATGCCTCTGCCTCCCCAAGTTATGCTTAGAGCTGTCAGAGCATTGCAATGCCTGACGGGACTTTTAGTTTCACCACAGCTGGAGTGCCAAGGTTAGCCATCACTGACCTATGGCCTCCTCCTCCCCAATAGCCATAGCCATTCCTCTCCTAAGTCAATGGTTCTTGCGACTGTATGTAACGCCATATGGCATCACACGCTAAAAAAAAAAGAAGTAAAACTACACTATCAGCCCGTCGCACTCCTAACAAAGGAGCGCCGGACCACAATATGTTAAAAATGACAAACATATAACAAAAAGATAATTACCTAACATGCATAATACAAACAATCACAGACATACACATATTTTACACATAAAAAGGCCCACAAAGTGAGCCGTAAAAAATAGTTGGGTGGTATCTGCGAATAGAGAGTACCGATCTTTCTGGCATCACACATTGAAATTAAACCATCAGCCCGTTGCTCCCCTAAATAAGAGGGCCGGACCACCAAGCAGTGAGTATGACAAACATAAAACAATAAAAAACATCTTCTAAAGTTTTAAACTTTCTCTTCTAAAATCTATGGCAGTGATGGCTAACCTTGGCACTCCAACTGTCCAAAAACTACAAATCCCATCATGCCTCTGCCTCCCCAAGTTATGCTTAGAGCTGTCAGAGCATTGCAATGCCTGACGGGACTTTTAGTTTCACCACAGCTGGAGTGCCAAGGTTAGCCATCACTGACCTATGGCCTCCTCCTCCCCAATAGCCATAGCCATTCCTCTCCTAAGTCAATGGTTCTTGCGACTGTATGTAACGCCATATGGCATCACACGTTAAAAAAAAAAGAAGTAAAAGTACACTATCAGCCCGTCGCACTCCTAACAAAGGAGCGCCGGACCACAATATGTTAAAAATGACAAACATATAACAAAAAGATAATTACCTAACATGCATAATACAAACAATCACAGACATACACATATTTTACACATAAAAAGGCCCACAAAGTGAGCTGTAAAAAATAGTTGGGTGGTAAATGCGAACAGAGAGTACCGATCTTTCTGGCATCACACACTGAAATTAAACCATCAGCCCGTCGCTCCCCTAAATAAGAGGGCCGGACCACCAAGCAGTAAGTATGACAAACATAAAACAATAAAAAACATCTTCTAAAGTTTTAAACTTTCTCTTCTAAAATCTATGGCAGTGATGGCTAACCTTGGCACTCCAACTGTCCAAAAACTACAAATCCCATCATGCCTCTGCCTCCCCAAGTTATGCTTAGAGCTGTCAGAGCATTGCAATGCCTGACGGGACTTTTAGTTTCACCACAGCTGGAGTGCCAAGGTTAGCCATCACTGACCTATGGCCTCCTCCTCCCCAATAGCCATAGCCATTCCTCTCCTAAGTCAATGGTTCTTGCGACTGTATGTAACGCCATATGGCATCACACGCTAAAAAAAAAAGAAGTAAAACTACACTATCAGCCCGTCGCACTCCTAACAAAGGAGCGCCGGACCACAATATGTTAAAAATGACAAACATATAACAAAAAGATAATTACCTAACATGCATAATACAAACAATCACAGACATGCACATATTTTACACATAAAAAGGCCCACAAAGTGAGCCGTAAAAAATAGTTGGGTGGTATCTGCGAATAGAGAGTACCGATCTTTCTGGCATCACACATTGAAATTAAACCATCAGCCCGTTGCTCCCCTAAATAAGAGGGCCGGACCACCAAGCAGTGAGTATGACAAACATAAAACAATAAAAAACATCTTTTAAAGTTTTAAACTTTCTCTTCTAAAACCTATGGCAGTGATGGCTAACCTTGGTACTCCAACTGTCCAAAAACTACAAATCCCATCATGCCTTTGCCTCCCCGAGTTATGCTTAGAGCTGTCAGAGCATTGCAATGCCTGACGGGACTTTTAGTTTCACCACAGCTGGAGTGCCAATGTTAGCCATCACTGACCTATGGCCTCCTCCTCCCCAATAGCCATAGCCATTCCTCTCCTAAGTCAATGGTTCTTGCGACTGTATGTAACGCCATATGGCATCACACGCTAAAAAAAAAAAAAAAAAAGTAAAACTACACTATCAGCCCGTCGCACTCCTAACAAAGGAGCGCCGGACCACAATATGGTAAAAATGACAAACATATAACAAAAAGATAATCACCTAACATGCATAATACAAACAATCACAGACATACACATATTTTACACATAAAAAGGCCCACAAAGTGAGCCGTAAAAAATAGTTGGGTGGTATCTGCGAATAGAGAGTACCGATCTTTCTGGCATCACACATTGAAATGAAACCATCAGCCCGTCGCTCCCCTAAATAAGAGGGCCGGACCACCAAGCAGTGAGTATGACAAACATAAAACAATAAAAAACATCTTCTAAAGTATTAAACGTAGTCTTCCACAACCTATGGCAGTGATGGCTAACCTTGGCACTCCAACTGTCCAAAAACTACAAATCCCATCATGCCTCTGCCTCCCCGAGTTATGCTTAGAGCTGTCAGAGCAATGCAATGCCGGATTGGACTTTTAGTTTCACCACAGCTGGAGTACCAAGGTTAGCCATCACTGACCTATGGCCTCCTCCTCCCCAATAGCCATAGCCATTCCTCTCCTAAGTCAATGGTTCTTGCGACTGTATGTAACGCCTTATGGCATCACACGCTAAAAAAAAAAGAAGTAAAACTACACTATCAGCCCGTCGCACTCCTAACAAAGGAGCACCGGACCACAATATGGTAAAAATGACAAACATATAACAAAAAGATAATCACCTAACATGCATAATACAAACAATCACAGACATACACATATTTTACACATAAAAAGGCCCACAAAGTGAGCTGTAAAAAATAGTTGGGTGGTAAATGCGAACAGAGAGTACCGATCTTTCTGGCATCACACATTGAAATTAAACCATCAGCCCGTCGCTCCCCTAAATAAGAGGGCCGGACCACCAAGCAGTGAGTATGACAAACATAAAACAATAAAAAACATCTTCTAAAGTTTTAAACTTTCTCTTCTAAAATCTATGGCAGTGATGGCTAACCTTGGCACTCCAACTGTCCAAAAACTACAAATCCCATCATGCCTCTGCCTCCCCAAGTTATGCTTAGAGCTGTCAGAGCATTGCAATGCCTGACGGGACTTTTAGTTTCACCACAGCTGGAGTGCCAATGTTGGCCATAACTGACCTATGGCCTCCTCCTCCCCAATAGCCATAGCCATTCCTCTCCTAAGTCAATGGTTCTTGCGACTGTATGTAACGCCATATGGCATCACACGCTTAAAAAAAAAGAAGTAAAACTACACTATCAGCCCGTCGCACTCCTAACAAAGGAGTGCCGGACCACAATATGTTAAAAATGACAAACATATAACAAAAAGATAATTACCTAACATGCATAATACAAACAATCACAGACATACACATATTTTACACATAAAAATGCCCACATAGTGAGCCGTAAAAAATAGTTGGGTGGTATCTGCGAAAAGAGAGTACCGATCTTTCTGGCATCACACATTGAAATTTAATCATCAGCCCGTTGCTCCCCTAAATAAGAGGGCCGGACCACCAAGCAGTGAGTATGACAAACATAAAACAATAAAAAACATCTTCTAAAGTATTAAACGTACTCTTCCACAACCTATGGCAGTGATGGCTAACCTTGGCACTCCAACTGTCCAAAAACTACAAATCCCATCATGCCTCTGCCTCCCCGAGTTATGCTTAGAGCTGTCAGAGCATTGCAATGCCTGATGGGACTTTTAGTTTCACCACAGCTGGAGTACCAAGGTTAGCCATCACTGACCTATGGCCTCCTCCTCCCCAAAAGCCATAGCCATTCCTCTCCTAAGTCAATGGTTCTTGCGACTGTATGTAACGCCTTATGGCATCACATGCTAAAAAAAAAGAAGTATAACTACACTATCAGCCCGTCGCACTCCTAACAAAGGAGCGCCGGACCACAATATGGTAAAAATGACAAACATATAACAAAAAGATAATTACCTAACATGCATAATACAAACAATCACAGACATACACATATTTTACACATAAAAAGGCCCACAAAGTGAGCTGTAAAAAATAGTTGGGTGGTAAATGCGAACAGAGAGTACCGATCCTTATAGGATCACACACTGAAATTAAACCATCAGCCCGTCGCTCCCCTAAATAAGAGGGCCGGACCACCAAGCAGTGAGTATGACAAACATAAAACAATAAAAAAAATCTTTTAAAGTTTTAAACTTTCTCTTCTAAAACCTATGGCAGTGATGGCTAACCTTGGCACTCCAACTGTCCAAAAACTACAAATCCCATCATGCCTCTGCCTCCCCAAGTTATGCTTAGAGCTGTCAGAGCATTGCAATGCCTGACGGGACTTTTAGTTTCACCACAGCTGGAGTGCCAAGGTTAGCCATCACTGACCTATGGCCTCCTCCTCCCCAATAGCCATAGCCATTCCTCTCCTAAGTCAATGGTTCTTGCGACTGTATGTAACGCCATATGGCATCACACGCTAAAAAAAAAAGAAGTAAAACTACACTATCAGCCCGTCGCACTCCTAACAAAGGAGCGCCGGACCACAATATGTTAAAAATGACAAACATATAACAAAAAGATAATTACCTAACATGCATAATACAAACAATCACAGACATACACATATTTTACACATAAAAAGGCCCACAAAGTGAGCCGTAAAAAATAGTTGGGTGGTATCTGCGAATAGAGAGTACCGATCTTTCTGGCATCACACATTGAAATTAAACCATCAGCCCGTTGCTCCCCTAAATAAGAGGGCCGGACCACCAAGCAGTGAGTATGACAAACATAAAACAATAAAAAACATCTTCTAAAGTTTTAAACTTTCTCTTCTAAAATCTATGGCAGTGATGGCTAACCTTGGCACTCCAACTGTCCAAAAACTACAAATCCCATCATGCCTCTGCCTCCCCAAGTTATGCTTAGAGCTGTCAGAGCATTGCAATGCCTGACGGGACTTTTAGTTTCACCACAGCTGGAGTGCCAAGGTTAGCCATCACTGACCTATGGCCTCCTCCTCCCCAATAGCCATAGCCATTCCTCTCCTAAGTCAATGGTTCTTGCGACTGTATGTAACGCCATATGGCATCACACGTTAAAAAAAAAAGAAGTAAAACTACACTATCAGCCCGTCGCACTCCTAACAAAGGAGCGCCGGACCACAATATGTTAAAAATGACAAACATATAACAAAAAGATAATTACCTAACATGCATAATACAAACAATCACAGACATACACATATTTTACACATAAAAAGGCCCACAAAGTGAGCTGTAAAAAATAGTTGGGTGGTAAATGCGAACAGAGAGTACCGATCTTTCTGGCATCACACACTGAAATTAAACCATCAGCCCGTCGCTCCCCTAAATAAGAGGGCCGGACCACCAAGCAGTAAGTATGACAAACATAAAACAATAAAAAACATCTTCTAAAGTTTTAAACTTTCTCTTCTAAAATCTATGGCAGTGATGGCTAACCTTGGCACTCCAACTGTCCAAAAACTACAAATCCCATCATGCCTCTGCCTCCCCAAGTTATGCTTAGAGCTGTCAGAGCATTGCAATGCCTGACGGGACTTTTAGTTTCACCACAGCTGGAGTGCCAAGGTTAGCCATCACTGACCTATGGCCTCCTCCTCCCCAATAGCCATAGCCATTCCTCTCCTAAGTCAATGGTTCTTGCGACTGTATGTAACGCCATATGGCATCACATGCTAAAAAAAAAAGAAGTAAAACTACACTATCAGCCCGTCGCACTCCTAACAAAGGAGCGCCGGACCACAATATGTTAAAAATGACAAACATATAACAAAAAGATAATTACCTAACATGCATAATACAAACAATCACAGACATGCACATATTTTACACATAAAAAGGCCCACAAAGTGAGCCGTAAAAAATAGTTGGGTGGTATCTGCGAATAGAGAGTACCGATCTTTCTGGCATCACACATTGAAATTAAACCATCAGCCCGTTGCTCCCCTAAATAAGAGGGCCGGACCACCAAGCAGTGAGTATGACAAACATAAAACAATAAAAAACATCTTTTAAAGTTTTAAACTTTCTCTTCTAAAACCTATGGCAGTGATGGCTAACCTTGGTACTCCAACTGTCCAAAAACTACAAATCCCATGATGCCTTTGCCTCCCCGAGTTATGCTTAGAGCTGTCAGAGCATTGCAATGCCTGACGGGACTTTTAGTTTCACCACAGCTGGAGTGCCAATGTTAGCCATCACTGACCTATGGCCTCCTCCTCCCCAATAGCCATAGCCATTCCTCTCCTAAGTCAATGGTTCTTGCGACTGTATGTAACGCCATATGGCATCACACGCTAAAAAAAAAAAAAAAAAAAAAAGTAAAACTACACTATCAGCCCGTCGCACTCCTAACAAAGGAGCGCCGGACCACAATATGGTAAAAATGACAAACATATAACAAAAAGATAATCACCTAACATGCATAATACAAACAATCACAGACATACACATATTTTACACATAAAAAGGCCCACAAAGTGAGCCGTAAAAAATAGTTGGGTGGTATCTGCGAATAGAGAGTACCGATCTTTCTGGCATCACACATTGAAATTAAACCATCAGCCCGTCGCTCCCCTAAATAAGAGGGCCGGACCACCAAGCAGTGAGTATGACAAACATAAAACAATAAAAAACATCTTCTAAAGTATTAAACGTAGTCTTCCACAACCTATGGCAGTGATGGCTAACCTTGGCACTCCAACTGTCCAAAAACTACAAATCCCATCATGCCTCTGCCTCCCCGAGTTATGCTTAGAGCTGTCAGAGCAATGCAATGCCGGATTGGACTTTTAGTTTCACCACAGCTGGAGTACCAAGGTTAGCCATCACTGACCTATGGCCTCCTCCTCCCCAATAGCCATAGCCATTCCTCTCCTAAGTCAATGGTTCTTGCGACTGTATGTAACGCCTTATGGCATCACACGCTAAAAAAAAAAGAAGTAAAACTACACTATCAGCCCGTCGCACTCCTAACAAAGGAGCACCGGACCACAATATGGTAAAAATGACAAACATATAACAAAAAGATAATCACCTAACATGCATAATACAAACAATCACAGACATACACATATTTTACACATAAAAAGGCCCACAAAGTGAGCTGTAAAAAATAGTTGGGTGGTAAATGCGAACAGAGAGTACCGATCTTTCTGGCATCACACATTGAAATTAAACCATCAGCCCGTCGCTCCCCTAAATAAGAGGGCCGGACCACCAAGCAGTGAGTATGACAAACATAAAACAATAAAAAACATCTTCTAAAGTTTTAAACTTTCTCTTCTAAAATCTATGGCAGTGATGGCTAACCTTGGCACTCCAACTGTCCAAAAACTACAAATCCCATCATGCCTCTGCCTCCCCAAGTTATGCTTAGAGCTGTCAGAGCATTGCAATGCCTGACGGGACTTTTAGTTTCACCACAGCTGGAGTGCCAAGGTTGGCCATAACTGACCTATGGCCTCCTCCTCCCCAATAGCCATAGCCATTCCTCTCCTAAGTCAATGGTTCTTGCGACTGTATGTAACGCCATATGGCATCACACGCTTAAAAAAAAAGAAGTAAAACTACACTATCAGCCCGTCGCACTCCTAACAAAGGAGTGCCGGACCACAATATGTTAAAAATGACAAACATATAACAAAAAGATAATTACCTAACATGCATAATACAAACAATCACAGACATACACATATTTTACACATAAAAAGGCCCACAAAGTGAGCCGTAAAAAATAGTTGGGTGGTATCTGCGAATAGAGAGTACCGATCTTTCTGGCATCACAGATTGAAATTAAACCATCAGCCCGTTGCTCCCCTAAATAAGAGGGCCGGACCACCAAGCAGTGAGTATGACAAACATAAAACAATAAAAAACATCTTCTAAAGTATTAAACGTACTCTTCCACAACCTATGGCAGTGATGGCTAACCTTGGCACTCCAACTGTCCAAAAACTACAAATCCCATCATGCCTCTGCCTCCCCGAGTTATGCTTAGAGCTGTCAGAGCATTGCAATGCCTGATGGGACTTTTAGTTTCACCACAGCTGGAGTACCAAGGTTAGCCATCACTGACCTATGGCCTCCTCCTCCCCAAAAGCCATAGCCATTCCTCTCCTAAGTCAATGGTTCTTGCGACTGTATGTAACGCCTTATGGCATCACATGCTAAAAAAAAAGAAGTAAAACTACACTATCAGCCCGTCGCACTCCTAACAAAGGAGCGCCGGACCACAATATGGTAAAAATGACAAACATATAACAAAAAGATGATCACCTAACATGCATAATACAAACAATCACAGACATACACATATTTTACACATAAAAAGGCCCACAAAGTGAGCTGTAAAAAATAGTTGGGTGGTAAATGCGAACAGAGAGTACCGATCCTTATAGGATCACACACTGAAATTAAACCATCAGCCCGTCGCTCCCTTAAATAAG
Source organism: Hyperolius riggenbachi (assembly GCF_040937935.1). NCBI lineage: Eukaryota > Metazoa > Chordata > Amphibia > Anura > Hyperoliidae > Hyperolius > Hyperolius riggenbachi. The sequence goes on from NC_090654.1 coordinate 101,603,956, forward strand.
AGGGCCGGACCACCAAGCAGTGAGTATGACAAACATAAAACAATAAAAAACATCTTTTAAAGTTTTAAACTTTCTCTTCTAAAACCTATGGCAGTGATGGCTAACCTTGGTACTCCAACTGTCCAAAAACTACAAATCCCATCATGCCTCTGCCTCCCCGAGTTATGCTTAGAGCTGTCAGAGCATTGCAATGCCTGACGGGACTTTTAGTTTCACCACAGCTGGAGTGCCAATGTTAGCCATCACTGACCTATGGCCTCCTCCTCCCCAATAGCCATAGCCATTCCTCTCCTAAGTCAATGGTTCTTGCGACTGTATGTAACGCCATATGGCATCACACCCAAAAAAAAAAAAAAAAAAAAGAAGTAAAACTACACTATCAGCCCGTCGCACTCCTAACAAAGGAGCGCCGGACCACGATATGGTAAAAATGACAAACATATAACAAAAAGATAATCACCTAACATGCATAATACAAACAATCACAGACATACACATATTTTACACATAAAAAGGCCCACAAAGTGAGCCGTAAAAAATAGTTGGGTGGTATCTGCGAAAAGAGAGTACCGATCTTTCTGGCATCACACATTGAAATTAAACCATCAGCCCGTCGCTCCCCTAAATAAGAGGGCCGGACCACCAAGCAGTGAGTATGACAAACATAAAACAATAAAAAACATCTTCTAAAGTTTTAAACTTTCTCTTCTAAAATCTATGGCAGTGATGGCTAACCTTGGCACTCCAACTGTCCAAAAACTACAAATCCCATCATGCCTCTGCCTCCCCAAGTTATGCTTAGAGCTGTCAGAGCATTGCAATGCCTGACGGGACTTTTAGTTTCACCACAGCTGGAGTGCCAAGGTTAGCCATCAATGACCTATGGCCTCCTCCTCCCCAATAGCCATAGCCATTCCTCTCCTAAGTCAATGGTTCTTGCGACTGTATGTAACGCCATATGGCATCACACGCTAAAAAAAGAAGAAGTAAAACTACACTATCAGCCCGTCGCACTCCTAACAAAGGAGCTCCGGACCACAATATGTTAAAAATGACAAACATATAACAAAAAGATAATTACCTAACATGCATAATACAAACAATCACAGACATACACATATTTTACACATAAAAAGGCCCACAAAGTGAGCCGTAAAAAATAGTTGGGTGGTATCTGCGAATAGAGAGTACCGATCTTTCTGGCATCACACATTGAAATTAAACCATCAGCCCGTTGCTCCCCTAAATAAGAGGGCCGGACCACCAAGCAGTGAGTATGAAAAACATAAAACAATAAAAAACATCTTCTAAAGTTTTAAACTTTCTCTTCTAAAACCTATGGCAGTGATGGCTAACCTTGGTACTCCAACTGTCCAAAAACTACAAATCCCATCATGCCTTTGCCTCCCCGAGTTATGCTTAGAGCTGTCAGAGCATTGCAATGCCTGACGGGACTTTTAGTTTCACCACAGCTGGAGTACCAAGGTTAGCCATCACTGACCTATGGCCTCCTCCTCCCCAAAAGCCATAGCCATTCCTCTCCTAAGTCAATGGTTCTTGCGACTGTATGTAACGCCTTATGGCATCACATGCTAAAAAAAAAGAAGTATAACTACACTATCAGCCCGTCGCACTCCTAACAAAGGAGCGCCGGACCACAATATGGTAAAAATGACAAACATATAACAAAAAGATAATTACCTAACATGCATAATACAAACAATCACAGACATACACATATTTTACACATAAAAAGGCCCACAAAGTGAGCTGTAAAAAATAGTTGGGTGGTAAATGCGAACAGAGAGTACCGATCCTTATAGGATCACACACTGAAATTAAACCATCAGCCCGTCGCTCCCCTAAATAAGAGGGCCGGACCACCAAGCAGTGAGTATGACAAACATAAAACAATAAAAAACATCTTTTAAAGTTTTAAACTTTCTCTTCTAAAACCTATGGCAGTGATGGCTAACCTTGGCACTCCAACTGTCCAAAAACTACAAATCCCATCATGCCTCTGCCTCCCAAAGTTATGCTTAGAGCTGTCAGAGCATTGCAATGCCTGACGGGACTTTTAGTTTCACCACAGCTGGAGTGCCAAGGTTAGCCATCACTGACCTATGGCCTCCTCCTCCCCAATAGCCATAGCCATTCCTCTCCTAAGTCAATGGTTCTTGCGACTGTATGTAACGCCATATGGCATCACACGCTAAAAAAAAAAGAAGTAAAACTACACTATCAGCCCGTCGCACTCCTAACAAAGGAGCGCCGGACCACAATATGTTAAAAATGACAAACATATAACAAAAAGATAATTACCTAACATGCATAATACAAACAATCACAGACATACACATATTTTACACATAAAAAGGCCCACAAAGTGAGCCGTAAAAAATAGTTGGGTGGTATCTGCGAATAGAGAGAACCGATCTTTCTGGCATCACACATTGAAATTAAACCATCAGCCCGTTGCTCCCCTAAATAAGAGGGCCGGACCACCAAGCAGTGAGTATGACAAACATAAAACAATAAAAAACATCTTCTAAAGTTTTAAACTTTCTCTTCTAAAATCTATGGCAGTGATGGCTAACCTTGGCACTCCAACTGTCCAAAAACTACAAATCCCATCATGCCTCTGCCTCCCCAAGTTATGCTTAGAGCTGTCAGAGCATTGCAATGCCTGACGGGACTTTTAGTTTCACCACAGCTGGAGTGCCAAGGTTAGCCATCACTGACCTATGGCCTCCTCCTCCCCAATAGCCATAGCCATTCCTCTCCTAAGTCAATGGTTCTTGCGACTGTATGTAACGCCATATGGCATCACACGTTAAAAAAAAAAGAAGTAAAACTACACTATCAGCCCGTCGCACTCCTAACAAAGGAGCGCCGGACCACAATATGTTAAAAATGACAAACATATAACAAAAAGATAATTACCTAACATGCATAATACAAACAATCACAGACATACACATATTTTACACATAAAAAGGCCCACAAAGTGAGCTGTAAAAAATAGTTGGGTGGTAAATGCGAACAGAGAGTACCGATCTTTCTGGCATCACACACTGAAATTAAACCATCAGCCCGTCGCTCCCCTAAATAAGAGGGCCGGACCACCAAGCAGTAAGTATGACAAACATAAAACAATAAAAAACATCTTCTTAAGTTTTAAACTTTCTCTTCTAAAATCTATGGCAGTGATGGCTAACCTTGGCACTCCAACTGTCCAAAAACTACAAATCCCATCATGCCTCTGCCTCCCCAAGTTATGCTTAGAGCTGTCAGAGCATTGCAATGCCTGACGGGACTTTTAGTTTCACCACAGCTGGAGTGCCAAGGTTAGCCATCACTGACCTATGGCCTCCTCCTCCCCAATAGCCATAGCCATTCCTCTCCTAAGTCAATGGTTCTTGCGACTGTATGTAACGCCATATGGCATCACACGCTAAAAAAAAAAGAAGTAAAACTACACTATCAGCCCGTCGCACTCCTAACAAAGGAGCGCCGGACCACAATATGTTAAAAATGACAAACATATAACAAAAAGATAATTACCTAACATGCATAATACAAACAATCACAGACATACACATATTTTACACATAAAAAGGCCCACAAAGTGAGCCGTAAAAAATAGTTGGGTGGTATCTGCGAATAGAGAGTACCGATCTTTCTGGCATCACACATTGAAATTAAACCATCAGCCCGTTGCTCCCCTAAATAAGAGGGCCGGACCACCAAGCAGTGAGTATGACAAACATAAAACAATAAAAAACATCTTTTAAAGTTTTAAACTTTCTCTTCTAAAACCTATGGCAGTGATGGCTAACCTTGGTACTCCAACTGTCCAAAAACTACAAATCCCATCATGCCTTTGCCTCCCCGAGTTATGCTTAGAGCTGTCAGAGCATTGCAATGCCTGACGGGACTTTTAGTTTCACCACAGCTGGAGTGCCAATGTTAGCCATCACTGACCTATGGCCTCCTCCTCCCCAATAGCCATAGCCATTCCTCTCCTAAGTCAATGGTTCTTGCGACTGTATGTAACGCCATATGGCATCACACGCTAAAAAAAAAAAAAAAAAAAAAAAAAAGGAAAACTACACTATCAGCCCGTCGCACTCCTAACAAAGGAGCGCCGGACCACAATATGGTAAAAATGACAAACATATAACAAAAAGATAATCACCTAACATGCATAATACAAACAATCACAGACATACACATATTTTACACATAAAAAGGCCCACAAAGTGAGCCGTAAAAAATAGTTGGGTGGTATCTGCGAATAGAGAGTACCGATCTTTCTGGCATCACACATTGAAATTAAACCATCAGCCCGTCGCTCCCCTAAATAAGAGGGCCGGACCACCAAGCAGTGAGTATGACAAACATAAAACAATAAAAAACATCTTCTAAAGTATTAAACGTAGTCTTCCACAACCTATGGCAGTGATGGCTAACCTTGGCACTCCAACTGTCCAAAAACTACAAATCCCATCATGCCTCTGCCTCCCCGAGTTATGCTTAGAGCTGTCAGAGCAATGCAATGCCGGATTGGACTTTTAGTTTCACCACAGCTGGAGTACCAAGGTTAGCCATCACTGACCTATGGCCTCCTCCTCCCCAATAGCCATAGCCATTCCTCTCCTAAGTCAATGGTTCTTGCGACTGTATGTAACGCCTTATGGCATCACACGCTAAAAAAAAAAGAAGTAAAACTACACTATCAGCCCGTCGCACTCCTAACAAAGGAGCACCGGACCACAATATGGTAAAAATGACAAACATATAACAAAAAGATAATCACCTAACATGCATAATACAAACAATCACAGACATACACATATTTTACACATAAAAAGGCCCACAAAGTGAGCTGCAAAAAATAGTTGGGTGGTAAATGCGAACAGAGAGTACCGATCTTTCTGGCATCACACATTGAAATTAAACCATCAGCCCGTCGCTCCCCTAAATAAGAGGGCCGGACCACCAAGCAGTGAGTATGACAAACATAAAACAATAAAAAACATCTTCTAAAGTTTTAAACTTTCTCTTCTAAAATCTATGGCAGTGATGGCTAACCTTGGCACTCCAACTGTCCAAAAACTACAAATCCCATCATGCCTCTGCCTCCCCAAGTTATGCTTAGAGCTGTCAGAGCATTGCAATGCCTGACGGGACTTTTAGTTTCACCACAGCTGGAGTGCCAAGGTTGGCCATAACTGACCTATGGCCTCCTCCTCCCCAATAGCCATAGCCATTCCTCTCCTAAGTCAATGGTTCTTGCGACTGTATGTAACGCCATATGGCATCACACGCTTAAAAAAAAAGAAGTAAAACTACACTATCAGCCCGTCGCACTCCTAACAAAGGAGTGCCGGACCACAATATGTTAAAAATGACAAACATATAACAAAAAGATAATTACCTAACATGCATAATACAAACAATCACAGACATACACATATTTTACACATAAAAAGGCCCACAAAGTGAGCCGTAAAAAATAGTTGGGTGGTATCTGCGAATAGAGAGTACCGATCTTTCTGGCATCACAGATTGAAATTAAACCATCAGCCCGTTGCTCCCCTAAATAAGAGGGCCGGACCACCAAGCAGTGAGTATGACAAACATAAAACAATAAAAAACATCTTCTAAAGTATTAAACGTACTCTTCCACAACCTATGGCAGTGATGGCTAACCTTGGCACTCCAACTGTCCAAAAACTACAAATCCCATCATGCCTCTGCCTCCCCGAGTTATGCTTAGAGCTGTCAGAGCATTGCAATGCCTGATGGGACATTTAGTTTCACCACAGCTGGAGTACCAAGGTTAGCCATCACTGACCTATGGCCTCCTCCTCCCCAAAAGCCATAGCCATTCCTCTCCTAAGTCAATGGTTCTTGCGACTGTATGTAACGCCTTATGGCATCACATGCTAAAAAAAAAGAAGTAAAACTACACTATCAGCCCGTCGCACTCCTAACAAAGGAGCGCCGGACCACAATATGGTAAAAATGACAAACATATAACAAAAAGATGATCACCTAACATGCATAATACAAACAATCACAGACATACACATATTTTACACATAAAAAGGCCCACAAAGTGAGCTGTAAAAAATAGTTGGGTGGTAAATGCGAACAGAGAGTACCGATCCTTATAGGATCACACACTGAAATTAAACCATCAGCCCGTCGCTCCCCTAAATAAGAGGGCCGGACCACCAAGCAGTGAGTATGACAAACATAAAACAATAAAAAACATCTTTTAAAGTTTTAAACTTTCTCTTCTAAAACCTATGGCAGTGATGGCTAACCTTGGTACTCCAACTGTCCAAAAACTACAAATCCCATCATGCCTCTGCCTCCCCGAGTTATGCTTAGAGCTGTCAGAGCATTGCAATGCCTGACGGGACTTTTAGTTTCACCACAGCTGGAGTGCCAATGTTAGCCATCACTGACCTATGGCCTCCTCCTCCCCAATAGCCATAGCCATTCCTCTCCTAAGTCAATGGTTCTTGCGACTGTATGTAACGCCATATGGCATCACACCCAAAAAAAAAAAAAAAAAAGAAGTAAAACTACACTATCAGCCCGTCGCACTCCTAACAAAGGAGCGCCGGACCACAATATGTTAAAAATGACAAACATATAACAAAAAGATAATTACCTAACATGCATAATACAAACAATCACAGACATACACATATTTTACACATAAAAAGGCCCACAAAGTGAGCCGTAAAAAATAGTTGGGTGGTATCTGCGAATAGAGAGTACCGATCTTTCTGGCATCACACATTGAAATTAAACCATCAGCCCGTTGCTCCCCTAAATAAGAGGGCCGGACCACCAAGCAGTGAGTATGACAAACATAAAACAATAAAAAACATCTTTTAAAGTTTTAAACTTTCTCTTCTAAAACCTATGGCAGTGATGGCTAACCTTGGTACTCCAACTGTCCAAAAACTACAAATCCCATCATGCCTTTGCCTCCCCGAGTTATGCTTAGAGCTGTCAGAGCATTGCAATGCCTGACGGGACTTTTAGTTTCACCACAGCTGGAGTGCCAATGTTAGCCATCACTGACCTATGGCCTCCTCCTCCCCAATAGCCATAGCCATTCCTCTCCTAAGTCAATGGTTCTTGCGACTGTATGTAACGCCATATGGCATCACACGCTAAAAAAAAAAAAAAAAAAAAAAAAAAGGAAAACTACACTATCAGCCCGTCGCACTCCTAACAAAGGAGCGCCGGACCACAATATGGTAAAAATGACAAACATATAACAAAAAGATAATCACCTAACATGCATAATACAAACAATCACAGACATACACATATTTTACACATAAAAAGGCCCACAAAGTGAGCCGTAAAAAATAGTTGGGTGGTATCTGCGAATAGAGAGTACCGATCTTTCTGGCATCACACATTGAAATTAAACCATCAGCCCGTCGCTCCCCTAAATAAGAGGGCCGGACCACCAAGCAGTGAGTATGACAAACATAAAACAATAAAAAACATCTTCTAAAGTATTAAACGTAGTCTTCCACAACCTATGGCAGTGATGGCTAACCTTGGCACTCCAACTGTCCAAAAACTACAAATCCCATCATGCCTCTGCCTCCCCGAGTTATGCTTAGAGCTGTCAGAGCAATGCAATGCCGGATTGGACTTTTAGTTTCACCACAGCTGGAGTACCAAGGTTAGCCATCACTGACCTATGGCCTCCTCCTCCCCAATAGCCATAGCCATTCCTCTCCTAAGTCAATGGTTCTTGCGACTGTATGTAACGCCTTATGGCATCACACGCTAAAAAAAAAAGAAGTAAAACTACACTATCAGCCCGTCGCACTCCTAACAAAGGAGCACCGGACCACAATATGGTAAAAATGACAAACATATAACAAAAAGATAATCACCTAACATGCATAATACAAACAATCACAGACATACACATATTTTACACATAAAAAGGCCCACAAAGTGAGCTGTAAAAAATAGTTGGGTGGTAAATGCGAACAGAGAGTACCGATCTTTCTGGCATCACACATTGAAATTAAACCATCAGCCCGTCGCTCCCCTAAATAAGAGGGCCGGACCACCAAGCAGTGAGTATGACAAACATAAAACAATAAAAAACATCTTCTAAAGTTTTAAACTTTCTCTTCTAAAATCTATGGCAGTGATGGCTAACCTTGGCACTCCAACTGTCCAAAAACTACAAATCCCATCATGCCTCTGCCTCCCCAAGTTATGCTTAGAGCTGTCAGAGCATTGCAATGCCTGACGGGACTTTTAGTTTCACCACAGCTGGAGTGCCAAGGTTGGCCATAACTGACCTATGGCCTCCTCCTCCCCAATAGCCATAGCCATTCCTCTCCTAAGTCAATGGTTCTTGCGACTGTATGTAACGCCATATGGCATCACACGCTTAAAAAAAAAGAAGTAAAACTACACTATCAGCCCGTCGCACTCCTAACAAAGGAGTGCCGGACCACAATATGTTAAAAATGACAAACATATAACAAAAAGATAATTACCTAACATGCATAATACAAACAATCACAGACATACACATATTTTACACATAAAAAGGCCCACAAAGTGAGCCGTAAAAAATAGTTGGGTGGTATCTGCGAATAGAGAGTACCGATCTTTCTGGCATCACAGATTGAAATTAAACCATCAGCCCGTTGCTCCCCTAAATAAGAGGGCCGGACCACCAAGCAGTGAGTATGACAAACATAAAACAATAAAAAACATCTTCTAAAGTATTAAACGTACTCTTCCACAACCTATGGCAGTGATGGCTAACCTTGGCACTCCAACTGTCCAAAAACTACAAATCCCATCATGCCTCTGCCTCCCCGAGTTATGCTTAGAGCTGTCAGAGCATTGCAATGCCTGATGGGACATTTAGTTTCACCACAGCTGGAGTACCAAGGTTAGCCATCACTGACCTATGGCCTCCTCCTCCCCAAAAGCCATAGCCATTCCTCTCCTAAGTCAATGGTTCTTGCGACTGTATGTAACGCCTTATGGCATCACATGCTAAAAAAAAAGAAGTAAAACTACACTATCAGCCCGTCGCACTCCTAACAAAGGAGCGCCGGACCACAATATGTTAAAAATGACAAACATATAACAAAAAGATAATTACCTAACATGCATAATACAAACAATCACAGACATACACATATTTTACACATAAAAAGGCCCACAAAGTGAGCCGTAAAAAATAGTTGGGTGGTATCTGCGAATAGAGAGTACCGATCTTTCTGGCATCACACATTGAAATTAAACCATCAGCCCGTTGCTCCCCTAAATAAGAGGGCCGGACCACCAAGCAGTGAGTATGACAAACATAAAACAATAAAAAACATCTTTTAAAGTTTTAAACTTTCTCTTCTAAAACCTATGGCAGTGATGGCTAACCTTGGTACTCCAACTGTCCAAAAACTACAAATCCCATCATGCCTTTGCCTCCCCGAGTTATGCTTAGAGCTGTCAGAGCATTGCAATGCCTGACGGGACTTTTAGTTTCACCACAGCTGGAGTGCCAATGTTAGCCATCACTGACCTATGGCCTCCTCCTCCCCAATAGCCATAGCCATTCCTCTCCTAAGTCAATGGTTCTTGCGACTGTATGTAACGCCATATGGCATCACACGCTAAAAAAAAAAAAAAAAAAAAAAAAAAGGAAAACTACACTATCAGCCCGTCGCACTCCTAACAAAGGAGCGCCGGACCACAATATGGTAAAAATGACAAACATATAACAAAAAGATAATCACCTAACATGCATAATACAAACAATCACAGACATACACATATTTTACACATAAAAAGGCCCACAAAGTGAGCCGTAAAAAATAGTTGGGTGGTATCTGCGAATAGAGAGTACCGATCTTTCTGGCATCACACATTGAAATTAAACCATCAGCCCGTCGCTCCCCTAAATAAGAGGGCCGGACCACCAAGCAGTGAGTATGACAAACATAAAACAATAAAAAACATCTTCTAAAGTATTAAACGTAGTCTTCCACAACCTATGGCAGTGATGGCTAACCTTGGCACTCCAACTGTCCAAAAACTACAAATCCCATCATGCCTCTGCCTCCCCGAGTTATGCTTAGAGCTGTCAGAGCAATGCAATGCCGGATTGGACTTTTAGTTTCACCACAGCTGGAGTACCAAGGTTAGCCATCACTGACCTATGGCCTCCTCCTCCCCAATAGCCATAGCCATTCCTCTCCTAAGTCAATGGTTCTTGCGACTGTATGTAACGCCTTATGGCATCACACGCTAAAAAAAAAAGAAGTAAAACTACACTATCAGCCCGTCGCACTCCTAACAAAGGAGCACCGGACCACAATATGGTAAAAATGACAAACATATAACAAAAAGATAATCACCTAACATGCATAATACAAACAATCACAGACATACACATATTTTACACATAAAAAGGCCCACAAAGTGAGCTGCAAAAAATAGTTGGGTGGTAAATGCGAACAGAGAGTACCGATCTTTCTGGCATCACACATTGAAATTAAACCATCAGCCCGTCGCTCCCCTAAATAAGAGGGCCGGACCACCAAGCAGTGAGTATGACAAACATAAAACAATAAAAAACATCTTCTAAAGTTTTAAACTTTCTCTTCTAAAATCTATGGCAGTGATGGCTAACCTTGGCACTCCAACTGTCCAAAAACTACAAATCCCATCATGCCTCTGCCTCCCCAAGTTATGCTTAGAGCTGTCAGAGCATTGCAATGCCTGACGGGACTTTTAGTTTCACCACAGCTGGAGTGCCAAGGTTGGCCATAACTGACCTATGGCCTCCTCCTCCCCAATAGCCATAGCCATTCCTCTCCTAAGTCAATGGTTCTTGCGACTGTATGTAACGCCATATGGCATCACACGCTTAAAAAAAAAGAAGTAAAACTACACTATCAGCCCGTCGCACTCCTAACAAAGGAGTGCCGGACCACAATATGTTAAAAATGACAAACATATAACAAAAAGATAATTACCTAACATGCATAATACAAACAATCACAGACATACACATATTTTACACATAAAAAGGCCCACAAAGTGAGCCGTAAAAAATAGTTGGGTGGTATCTGCGAATAGAGAGTACCGATCTTTCTGGCATCACAGATTGAAATTAAACCATCAGCCCGTTGCTCCCCTAAATAAGAGGGCCGGACCACCAAGCAGTGAGTATGACAAACATAAAACAATAAAAAACATCTTCTAAAGTATTAAACGTACTCTTCCACAACCTATGGCAGTGATGGCTAACCTTGGCACTCCAACTGTCCAAAAACTACAAATCCCATCATGCCTCTGCCTCCCCGAGTTATGCTTAGAGCTGTCAGAGCATTGCAATGCCTGATGGGACATTTAGTTTCACCACAGCTGGAGTACCAAGGTTAGCCATCACTGACCTATGGCCTCCTCCTCCCCAAAAGCCATAGCCATTCCTCTCCTAAGTCAATGGTTCTTGCGACTGTATGTAACGCCTTATGGCATCACATGCTAAAAAAAAAGAAGTAAAACTACACTATCAGCCCGTCGCACTCCTAACAAAGGAGCGCCGGACCACAATATGGTAAAAATGACAAACATATAACAAAAAGATGATCACCTAACATGCATAATACAAACAATCACAGACATACACATATTTTACACATAAAAAGGCCCACAAAGTGAGCTGTAAAAAATAGTTGGGTGGTAAATGCGAACAGAGAGTACCGATCCTTATAGGATCACACACTGAAATTAAACCATCAGCCCGTCGCTCCCCTAAATAAGAGGGCCGGACCACCAAGCAGTGAGTATGACAAACATAAAACAATAAAAAACATCTTTTAAAGTTTTAAACTTTCTCTTCTAAAACCTATGGCAGTGATGGCTAACCTTGGTACTCCAACTGTCCAAAAACTACAAATCCCATCATGCCTCTGCCTCCCCGAGTTATGCTTAGAGCTGTCAGAGCATTGCAATGCCTGACGGGACTTTTAGTTTCACCACAGCTGGAGTGCCAATGTTAGCCATCACTGACCTATGGCCTCCTCCTCCCCAATAGCCATAGCCATTCCTCTCCTAAGTCAATGGTTCTTGCGACTGTATGTAACGCCATATGGCATCACACCCAAAAAAAAAAAAAAAAAAGAAGTAAAACTACACTATCAGCCCGTCGCACTCCTAACAAAGGAGCGCCGGACCACAATATGTTAAAAATGACAAACATATAACAAAAAGATAATTACCTAACATGCATAATACAAACAATCACAGACATACACATATTTTACACATAAAAAGGCCCACAAAGTGAGCCGTAAAAAATAGTTGGGTGGTATCTGCGAATAGAGAGTACCGATCTTTCTGGCATCACAGATTGAAATTAAACCATCAGCCCGTTGCTCCCCTAAATAAGAGGGCCGGACCACCAAGCAGTGAGTATGACAAACATAAAACAATAAAAAACATCTTCTAAAGTATTAAACGTACTCTTCCACAACCTATGGCAGTGATGGCTAACCTTGGCACTCCAACTGTCCAAAAACTACAAATCCCATCATGCCTCTGCCTCCCCGAGTTATGCTTAGAGCTGTCAGAGCATTGCAATGCCTGACGGGACTTTTAGTTTCACCACAGCTGGAGTGCCAATGTTAGCCATCACTGACCTATGGCCTCCTCCTCCCCAATAGCCATAGCCATTCCTCTCCTAAGTCAATGGTTCTTGCGACTGTATGTAACGCCATATGGCATCACACGCTAAAAAAAAAAAAAAAAAAAAAAAAAAGGAAAACTACACTATCAGCCCGTCGCACTCCTAACAAAGGAGCGCCGGACCACAATATGGTAAAAATGACAAACATATAACAAAAAGATAATCACCTAACATGCATAATACAAACAATCACAGACATACACATATTTTACACATAAAAAGGCCCACAAAGTGAGCCGTAAAAAATAGTTGGGTGGTATCTGCGAATAGAGAGTACCGATCTTTCTGGCATCACACATTGAAATTAAACCATCAGCCCGTCGCTCCCCTAAATAAGAGGGCCGGACCACCAAGCAGTGAGTATGACAAACATAAAACAATAAAAAACATCTTCTAAAGTATTAAACGTAGTCTTCCACAACCTATGGCAGTGATGGCTAACCTTGGCACTCCAACTGTCCAAAAACTACAAATCCCATCATGCCTCTGCCTCCCCGAGTTATGCTTAGAGCTGTCAGAGCAATGCAATGCCGGATTGGACTTTTAGTTTCACCACAGCTGGAGTACCAAGGTTAGCCATCACTGACCTATGGCCTCCTCCTCCCCAATAGCCATAGCCATTCCTCTCCTAAGTCAATGGTTCTTGCGACTGTATGTAACGCCTTATGGCATCACACGCTAAAAAAAAAAGAAGTAAAACTACACTATCAGCCCGTCGCACTCCTAACAAAGGAGCACCGGACCACAATATGGTAAAAATGACAAACATATAACAAAAAGATAATCACCTAACATGCATAATACAAACAATCACAGACATACACATATTTTACACATAAAAAGGCCCACAAAGTGAGCTGTAAAAAATAGTTGGGTGGTAAATGCGAACAGAGAGTACCGATCTTTCTGGCATCACACATTGAAATTAAACCATCAGCCCGTCGCTCCCCTAAATAAGAGGGCCGGACCACCAAGCAGTGAGTATGACAAACATAAAACAATAAAAAACATCTTCTAAAGTTTTAAACTTTCTCTTCTAAAATCTATGGCAGTGATGGCTAACCTTGGCACTCCAACTGTCCAAAAACTACAAATCCCATCATGCCTCTGCCTCCCCAAGTTATGCTTAGAGCTGTCAGAGCATTGCAATGCCTGACGGGACTTTTAGTTTCACCACAGCTGGAGTGCCAAGGTTGGCCATAACTGACCTATGGCCTCCTCCTCCCCAATAGCCATAGCCATTCCTCTCCTAAGTCAATGGTTCTTGCGACTGTATGTAACGCCATATGGCATCACACGCTTAAAAAAAAAGAAGTAAAACTACACTATCAGCCCGTCGCACTCCTAACAAAGGAGTGCCGGACCACAATATGTTAAAAATGACAAACATATAACAAAAAGATAATTACCTAACATGCATAATACAAACAATCACAGACATACACATATTTTACACATAAAAAGGCCCACAAAGTGAGCCGTAAAAAATAGTTGGGTGGTATCTGCGAATAGAGAGTACCGATCTTTCTGGCATCACAGATTGAAATTAAACCATCAGCCCGTTGCTCCCCTAAATAAGAGGGCCGGACCACCAAGCAGTGAGTATGACAAACATAAAACAATAAAAAACATCTTCTAAAGTATTAAACGTACTCTTCCACAACCTATGGCAGTGATGGCTAACCTTGGCACTCCAACTGTCCAAAAACTACAAATCCCATCATGCCTCTGCCTCCCCGAGTTATGCTTAGAGCTGTCAGAGCATTGCAATGCCTGATGGGACATTTAGTTTCACCACAGCTGGAGTACCAAGGTTAGCCATCACTGACCTATGGCCTCCTCCTCCCCAAAAGCCATAGCCATTCCTCTCCTAAGTCAATGGTTCTTGCGACTGTATGTAACGCCTTATGGCATCACATGCTAAAAAAAAAGAAGTAAAACTACACTATCAGCCCGTCGCACTCCTAACAAAGGAGCGCCGGACCACAATATGGTAAAAATGACAAACATATAACAAAAAGATGATCACCTAACATGCATAATACAAACAATCACAGACATACACATATTTTACACATAAAAAGGCCCACAAAGTGAGCTGTAAAAAATAGTTGGGTGGTAAATGCGAACAGAGAGTACCGATCCTTATAGGATCACACACTGAAATTAAACCATCAGCCCGTCGCTCCCCTAAATAAGAGGGCCGGACCACCAAGCAGTGAGTATGACAAACATAAAACAATAAAAAACATCTTTTAAAGTTTTAAACTTTCTCTTCTAAAACCTATGGCAGTGATGGCTAACCTTGGTACTCCAACTGTCCAAAAACTACAAATCCCATCATGCCTCTGCCTCCCCGAGTTATGCTTAGAGCTGTCAGAGCATTGCAATGCCTGACGGGACTTTTAGTTTCACCACAGCTGGAGTGCCAATGTTAGCCATCACTGACCTATGGCCTCCTCCTCCCCAATAGCCATAGCCATTCCTCTCCTAAGTCAATGGTTCTTGCGACTGTATGTAACGCCATATGGCATCACACCCAAAAAAAAAAAAAAAAAAGAAGTAAAACTACACTATCAGCCCGTCGCACTCCTAACAAAGGAGCGCCGGACCACGATATGGTAAAAATGACAAACATATAACAAAAAGATAATCACCTAACATGCATAATACAAACAATCACAGACATACACATATTTTACACATAAAAAGGCCCACAAAGTGAGCCGTAAAAAATAGTTGGGTGGTATCTGCGAATAGAGAGTACCGATCTTTCTGGCATCACACATTGAAATTAAACCATCAGCCCATCGCTCCCCTAAATAAGAGGGCCGGACCACCAAGCAGTGAGTATGACAAACATAAAACAATAAAAAACATCTTCTAAAGTTTTAAACTTTCTCTTCTAAAATCTATGGCAGTGATGGCTAACCTTGGCACTCCAACTGTCCAAAAACTACAAATCCCATCATGCCTCTGCCTCCCCAAGTTATGCTTAGAGCTGTCAGAGCATTGCAATGCCTGACGGGACTTTTAGTTTCACCACAGCTGGAGTGCCAAGGTTAGCCATCACTGACCTATGGCCTCCTCCTCCCCAATAGCCATAGCCATTCCTCTCCTAAGTCAATGGTTCTTGCGACTGTATGTAACGCCATATGGCATCACACGCTAAAAAAAAAAGAAGTAAAACTACACTATCAGCCCGTCGCACTCCTAACAAAGGAGCGCCGGACCACAATATGTTAAAAATGACAAACATATAACAAAAAGATAATTACCTAACATGCATAATACAAACAATCACAGACATACACATATTTTACACATAAAAAGGCCCACAAAGTGAGCCGTAAAAAATAGTTGGGTGGTATCTGCGAATAGAGAGTACCGATCTTTCTGGCATCACACATTGAAATTAAACCATCAGCCCGTTGCTCCCCTAAATAAGAGGGCCGGACCACCAAGCAGTGAGTATGAAAAACATAAAACAATAAAAAACATCTTCTAAAGTTTTAAACTTTCTCTTCTAAAACCTATGGCAGTGATGGCTAACCTTGGTACTCCAACTGTCCAAAAACTACAAATCCCATCATGCCTTTGCCTCCCCGAGTTATGCTTAGAGCTGTCAGAGCATTGCAATGCCTGACGGGACTTTTAGTTTCACCACAGCTGGAGTGCCAATGTTAGCCATCACTGACCTATGGCCTCCTCCTCCCCAATAGCCATAGCCATTCCTCTCCTAAGTCAATGATTCTTGCGACTGTATGTAACGCCATATGGCATCACACGCTAAAAAAAAAAAAAAGAAAGAAAAGAAGTAAAACTACACTATTAGCCCGTCGCACTCCTAACAAAGGAGCGCCGGACCACGATATGGTAAAAATGACAAACATATAACAAAAAGATAATCACCTAACATGCATAATACAAACAATCACAGACATACACATATTTTACACATAAAAAGGCCCACAAAGTGAGCCGTAAAAAATAGTTGGGTGGTATCTGCGAATAGAGAGTACCGATCTTTCTGGCATCACACATTGAAATGAAACCATCAGCCCGTCGCTCCCCTAAATAAGAGGGCCGGACCACCAAGCAGTGAGTATGACAAACATAAAACAATAAAAAACATCTTCTAAAGTATTAAACGTAGTCTTTCACAACCTATGGCAGTGATGGCTAACCTTGGCACTCCAACTGTCCAAAAACTACAAATCCCATCATGCCTCTGCCTCCCCGAGTTATGCTTAGAGCTGTCAGAGCAATGCAATGCCGGATTGGACTTTTAGTTTCACCACAGCTGGAGTACCAAGGTTAGCCATCACTGACCTATGGCCTCCTCCTCCCCAATAGCCATAGCCATTCCTCTCCTAAGTCAATGGTTCTTGCGACTGTATGTAACGCCTTATGGCATCACACGCTAAAAAAAAAAGAAGTAAAACTACACTATCAGCCCGTCGCACTCCTAACAAAGGAGCGCCGGACCACAATATGTTAAAAATGACAAACATATAACAAAAAGATAATTACCTAACATGCATAATACAAACAATCACAGACATACACATATTTTACACATAAAAAGGCCCACAAAGTGAGCCGTAAAAAATAGTTGGGTGGTATCTGCGAATAGAGAGTACCGATCTTTCTGGCATCACACATTGAAATTAAACCATCAGCCCGTTGCTCCCCTAAATAAGAGGGCCGGACCACCAAGCAGTGAGTATGAAAAACATAAAACAATAAAAAACATCTTCTAAAGTTTTAAACTTTCTCTTCTAAAACCTATGGCAGTGATGGCTAACCTTGGTACTCCAACTGTCCAAAAACTACAAATCCCATCATGCCTCTGCCTCCCCAAGTTATGCTTAGAGCTGTCAGAGCATTGCAATGCCTGACGGGACTTTTAGTTTCACCACAGCTGGAGTGCCAAGGTTAGCCATCACTGACCTATGGCCTCCTCCTCCCCAATAGCCATAGCCATTCCTCTCCTAAGTCAATGGTTCTTGCGACTGTATGTAACGCCATATGGCATCACACGCTAAAAAAAAAAGAAGTAAAACTACACTATCAGCCCGTCGCACTCCTAACAAAGGAGCGCCGGACCACAATATGTTAAAAATGACAAACATATAACAAAAAGATAATTACCTAACATGCATAATACAAACAATCACAGACATACACATATTTTACACATAAAAAGGCCCACAAAGTGAGCCGTAAAAAATAGTTGGGTGGTATCTGCGAATAGAGAGTACCGATCTTTCTGGCATCACACATTGAAATTAAACCATCAGCCCGTTGCTCCCCTAAATAAGAGGGCCGGACCACCAAGCAGTGAGTATGACAAACATAAAACAATAAAAAACATCTTTTAAAGTTTTAAACTTTCTCTTCTAAAACCTATGGCAGTGATGGCTAACCTTGGTACTCCAACTGTCCAAAAACTACAAATCCCATCATGCCTTTGCCTCCCCGAGTTATGCTTAGAGCTGTCAGAGCATTGCAATGCCTGACGGGACTTTTAGTTTCACCACAGCTGGAGTGCCAATGTTAGCCATCACTGACCTATGGCCTCCTCCTCCCCAATAGCCATAGCCATTCCTCTCCTAAGTCAATGGTTCTTGCGACTGTATGTAACGCCTTATGGCATCACATGCTAAAAAAAAAGAAGTAAAACTACACTATCAGCCCGTCGCACTCCTAACAAAGGAGCGCCGGACCACAATATGGTAAAAATGACAAACATATAACAAAAAGATAATCACCTAACATGCATAATACAAACAATCACAGACATACACATATTTTACACATAAAAAGGCCCACAAAGTGAGCCGTAAAAAATAGTTGGGTGGTATCTGCGAATAGAGAGTACCGATCTTTCTGGCATCACACATTGAAATTAAACCATCAGCCCGTCGCTCCCCTAAATAAGAGGGCCGGACCACCAAGCAGTGAGTATGACAAACATAAAACAATAAAAAACATCTTCTAAAGTTTTAAACTTTCTCTTCTAAAATCTATGGCAGTGATGGCTAACCTTGGCACTCCAACTGTCCAAAAACTACAAATCCCATCATGCCTCTGCCTCCCCAAGTTATGCTTAGAGCTGTCAGAGCATTGCAATGCCTGACGGGACTTTTAGTTTCACCACAGCTGGAGTGCCAAGGTTGGCCATAACTGACCTATGGCCTCCTCCTCCCCAACAGCCATAGCCATTCCTCTCCTAAGTCAATGGTTCTTGCGACTGTATGTAACGCCATATGGCATCACACGCTAAAAAAAAAAGAAGTAAAACTACACTATCAGCCCGTCGCACTCCTAACAAAGGAGCGCCGGACCACAATATGTTAAAAATGACAAACATATAACAAAAAGATAATTACCTAACATGCATAATACAAACAATCACAGACATACACATATTTTACACATAAAAAGGCCCACAATGTGAGCCGTAAAAAATAGTTGGGTGGTATCTGCGAATAAAGAGTACCGATCTTTCTGGCATCACAGATTGAAATTAAACCATCAGCCCGTTGCTCCCCTAAATAAGAGGGCCGGACCACCAAGCAGTGAGTATGACAAACATAAAACAATAAAAAACATCTTCTAAAGTATTAAACGTACTCTTCCACAACCTATGGCAGTGATGGCTAACCTTGGCACTCCAACTGTCCAAAAACTACAAATCCCATCATGCCTCTGCCTCCCCGAGTTATGCTTAGAGCTGTCAGAGCATTGCAATGCCTGATGGGACTTTTAGTTTCACCACAGCTGGAGTACCAAGGTTAGCCATCACTGACCTATGGCCTCCTCCTCCCCAAAAGCCATAGCCATTCCTCTCCTAAGTCAATGGTTCTTGCGACTGTATGTAACGCCTTATGGCATCACATGCTAAAAAAAAAGAAGTAAAACTACACTATCAGCCCGTCGCACTCCTAACAAAGGAGCGCCGGACCACAATATGGTAAAAATGACAAACATATAACAAAAAGATGATCACCTAACATGCATAATACAAACAATCACAGACATACACATATTTTACACATAAAAAGGCCCACAAAGTGAGCTGTAAAAAATAGTTGGGTGGTAAATGCGAACAGAGAGTACCGATCCTTATAGGATCACACACTGAAATTAAACCATCAGCCCGTCGCTCCCCTAAATAAGAGGGCCGGACCACCAAGCAGTGAGTATGACAAACATAAAACAATAAAAAACATCTTTTAAAGTTTTAAACTTTCTCTTCTAAAACCTATGGCAGTGATGGCTAACCTTGGTACTCCAACTGTCCAAAAACTACAAATCCCATCATGCCTCTGCCTCCCCGGGTTATGCTTAGAGCTGTCAGAGCATTGCAATGCCTGACGGGACTTTTAGTTTCACCACAGCTGGAGTGCCAATGTTAGCCATCACTGACCTATGGCCTCCTCCTCCCCAATAGCCATAGCCATTCCTCTCCTAAGTCAATGGTTCTTGCGACTGTATGTAACGCCATATGGCATCACACCCAAAAAAAAAAAAAAAAAAAGAAGTAAAACTACACTATCAGCCCGTCGCACTCCTAACAAAGGAGCGCCGGACCACGATATGGTAAAAATGACAAACATATAACAAAAAGATAATCACCTAACATGCATAATACAAACAATCACAGACATACACATATTTTACACATACAAAGGCCCACAAAGTGAGCCGTAAAAAATAGTTGGGTGGTATCTGCGAATAGAGAGTACCGATCTTTCTGGCATCACACATTGAAATTAAACCATCAGCCCGTCGCTCCCCTAAATAAGAGGGCCGGACCACCAAGCAGTGAGTATGACAAACATAAAACAATAAAAAACATCTTCTAAAGTTTTAAACTTTCTCTTCTAAAATCTATGGCAGTGATGGCTAACCTTGGCACTCCAACTGTCCAAAAACTACAAATCCCATCATGCCTCTGCCTCCCAAAGTTATGCTTAGAGCTGTCAGAGCATTGCAATGCCTGACGGGACTTTTAGTTTCACCACAGCTGGAGTGCCAAGGTTAGCCATCACTGACCTATGGCCTCCTCCTCCCCAATAGCCATAGCCATTCCTCTCCTAAGTCAATGGTTCTTGCGACTGTATGTAACGCCATATGGCATCACACGCTAAAAAAAAAGAAGTAAAACTACACTATCAGCCCGTCGCACTCCTAACAAAGGAGTGCCGGACCACAATATGTTAAAAATGACAAACATATAACAAAAAGATAATTACCTAACATGCATAATACAAACAATCACAGACATACACATATTTTACACATAAAAAGGCCCACAAAGTGAGCCGTAAAAAATAGTTGGGTGGTATCTGCGAATAGAGAGTACCGATCTTTCTGGCATCACAGATTGAAATTAAACCATCAGCCCGTTGCTCCCCTAAATAAGAGGGCCGGACCACCAAGCAGTGAGTATGACAAACATAAAACAATAAAAAACATCTTCTAAAGTATTAAACGTACTCTTCCACAACCTATGGCAGTGATGGCTAACCTTGGCACTCCAACTGTCCAAAAACTACAAATCCCATCATGCCTCTGCCTCCCCGAGTTATGCTTAGAGCTGTCAGAGCATTGCAATGCCTGATGGGACTTTTAGTTTCACCACAGCTGGAGTACCAAGGTTAGCCATCACTGACCTATGGCCTCCTCCTCCCCAAAAGCCATAGCCATTCCTCTCCTAAGTCAATGGTTCTTGCGACTGTATGTAACGCCTTATGGCATCACATGCTAAAAAAAAAGAAGTAAAACTACACTATCAGCCCGTCGCACTCCTAACAAAGGAGCGCCGGACCACAATATGGTAAAAATGACAAACATATAACAAAAAGATGATCACCTAACATGCATAATACAAACAATCACAGACATACACATATTTTACACATAAAAAGGCCCACAAAGTGAGCTGTAAAAAATAGTTGGGTGGTAAATGCGAACAGAGAGTACCGATCCTTATAGGATCACACACTGAAATTAAACCATCAGCCCGTCGCTCCCCTAAATAAGAGGGCCGGACCACCAAGCAGTGAGTATGACAAACATAAAACAATAAAAAACATCTTTTAAAGTTTTAAACTTTCTCTTCTAAAACCTATGGCAGTGATGGCTAACCTTGGTACTCCAACTGTCCAAAAACTACAAATCCCATCATGCCTTTGCCTCCCCGAGTTATGCTTAGAGCTGTCAGAGCATTGCAATGCCTGACGGGACTTTTAGTTTCACCACAGCTGGAGTGCCAATGTTAGCCATCACTGACCTATGGCCTCCTCCTCCCCAATAGCCATAGCCATTCCTCTCCTAAGTCAATGGTTCTTGCGACTGTATGTAACGCCATATGGCATCACACGCTAAAAAAAAAAAAAAGAAAAGAAAAGAAGTAAAACTACACTATTAGCCCGTCGCACTCCTAACAAAGGAGCG
The DNA here is from genome assembly GCF_040937935.1 of Hyperolius riggenbachi. NCBI lineage: Eukaryota > Metazoa > Chordata > Amphibia > Anura > Hyperoliidae > Hyperolius > Hyperolius riggenbachi. The sequence continues at coordinate 101,626,199 of NC_090654.1, forward strand.
CCGGACCACGATATGGTAAAAATGACAAACATATAACAAAAAGATAATCACCTAACATGCATAATACAAACAATCACAGACATACACATATTTTACACATAAAAAGGCCCACAAAGTGAGCCGTAAAAAATAGTTGGGTGGTATCTGCGAATAGAGAGTACCGATCTTTCTGGCATCACACATTGAAATGAAACCATCAGGCCGTCGCTCCCCTAAATAAGAGGGCCGGACCACCAAGCAGTGAGTATGACAAACAATAAAAAACATCTTCTAAAGAATTAAACGTAGTCTTCCACAACCTATGGCAGTGATGGCTAACCTTGGCACTCCAACTGTCCAAAAACTACAAATCCCATCATGCCTCTGCCTCCCCGAGTTATGCTTAGAGCTGTCAGAGCAATGCAATGCCGGATTGGACTTTTAGTTTCACCACAGCTGGAGTACCAAGGTTAGCCATCACTGACCTATGGCCTCCTCCTCCCCAATAGCCATAGCCATTCCTCTCCTAAGTCAATGGTTCTTGCGACTGTATGTAACGCCTTATGGCATCACACGCTAAAAAAAAAAAGAAGTAAAACTACACTATCAGCCCGTCGCACTCCTAACAAAGGAGCACCGGACCACAATATGGTAAAAATGACAAACATATAACAAAAAGATAATCCCCTAACATGCATAATACAAACAATCACAGACATACACATATTTTACACATAAAAAGGCCCACAAAGTGAGCTGTAAAAAATAGTTGGGTGGTAAATGAGAACAGAGAGTACCGATCTTTCTGGCATCACACATTGAAATTAAACCATCAGCCCGTCGCTCCCCTAAATAAGAGGGCCGGACCACCAAGCAGTGAGTATGACAAACATAAAACAATAAAAAACATCTTCTAAAGTTTTAAACTTTCTCTTCTAAAATCTATGGCAGTAATGGCTAACCTTGGCACTCCAACTGTCCAAAAACTACAAATCCCATCATGCCTCTGCCGCCCCAAGTTATGCTTAGAGCTGTCAGAGCATTGCAATGCCTGACGGGACTTTTAGTTTCACCACAGCTGGAGTGCCAAGGTTAGCCATCACTGACCTATGGCCTCCTCCTCCCCAATAGCCATAGCCATTCCTCTCCTAAGTCAATGGTTCTTGCGACTGTATGTAACGCCATATGGCATCACACGCTAAAAAAAAAAGAAGTAAAACTACACTATCAGCCCGTCGCACTCCTAACAAAGGAGTGCCGGACCACAATATGTTAAAAATGACAAACATATAACAAAAAGATAATTACCTAACATGCATAATACAAACAATCACAGACATACACATATTTTACACATAAAAAGGCCCACAAAGTGAGCCGTAAAAAATAGTTGGGTGGTATCTGCGAATAGAGAGTACCGATCTTTCTGGCATTACAGATTGAAATTAAACCATCAGCCCGTTGCTCCCCTAAATAAGAGGGCCGGACCACCAAGCAGTGAGTATGACAAACATAAAACAATAAAAAACATCTTCTAAAGTATTAAACGTACTCTTCCACAACCTATGGCAGTGATGGCTAACCTTGGCACTCCAACTGTCCAAAAACTACAAATCCCATCATGCCTCTGCCTCCCCGAGTTATGCTTAGAGCTGTCAGAGCATTGCAATGCCTGATGGGACTTTTAGTTTCACCACAGCTGGAGTACCAAGGTTAGCCATCACTGACCTATGGCCTCCTCCTCCCCAAAAGCCATAGCCATTCCTCTCCTAAGTCAATGGTTCTTGCGACTGTATGTAACGCCTTATGGCATCACATGCTAAAAAAAAAGAAGTAAAACTACACTATCAGCCCGTCGCACTCCTAACAAAGGAGCGCCGGACCACAATATGGTAAAAATGACAAACATATAACAAAAAGATGATCACCTAACATGCATAATACAAACAATCACAGACATACACATATTTTACACATAAAAAGGCCCACAAAGTGAGCTGTAAAAAATAGTTGGGTGGTAAATGCGAACAGAGAGTACCGATCCTTATAGGATCACACACTGAAATTAAACCATCAGCCCGTCGCTCCCCTAAATAAGAGGGCCGGACCACCAAGCAGTGAGTATGACAAACATAAAACAATAAAAAACATCTTTTAAAGTTTTAAACTTTCTCTTCTAAAACCTATGGCAGTGATGGCTAACCTTGGTACTCCAACTGTCCAAAAACTACAAATCCCATCATGCCTTTGCCTCCCCGAGTTATGCTTAGAGCTGTCAGAGCATTGCAATGCCTGACGGGACTTTTAGTTTCACCACAGCTGGAGTGCCAATGTTAGCCATCACTGACCTATGGCCTCCTCCTCCCCAATAGCCATAGCCATTCCTCTCCTAAGTCAATGGTTCTTGCGACTGTATGTAACGCCATATGGCATCACACGCTAAAAAAAAAAAAAAAAAAAGAAAAGAAGTAAAACTACACTATTAGCCCGTCGCACTCCTAACAAAGGAGCGCCGGACCACGATATGGTAAAAATGACAAACATATAACAAAAAGATAATCACCTAACATGCATAATACAAACAATCACAGACATACACATATTTTACACATAAAAAGGCCCACAAAGTGAGCCGTAAAAAATAGTTGGGTGGTATCTGCGAATAGAGAGTACCGATCTTTCTGGCATTACAGATTGAAATTAAACCATCAGCCCGTTGCTCCCCTAAATAAGAGGGCCGGACCACCAAGCAGTGAGTATGACAAACATAAAACAATAAAAAACATCTTCTAAAGTATTAAACGTACTCTTCCACAACCTATGGCAGTGATGGCTAACCTTGGCACTCCAACTGTCCAAAAACTACAAATCCCATCATGCCTCTGCCTCCCCGAGTTATGCTTAGAGCTGTCAGAGCATTGCAATGCCTGATGGGACTTTTAGTTTCACCACAGCTGGAGTACCAAGGTTAGCCATCACTGACCTATGGCCTCCTCCTCCCCAAAAGCCATAGCCATTCCTCTCCTAAGTCAATGGTTCTTGCGACTGTATGTAACGCCTTATGGCATCACATGCTAAAAAAAAAGAAGTAAAACTACACTATCAGCCCGTCGCACTCCTAACAAAGGAGCGCCGGACCACAATATGGTAAAAATGACAAACATATAACAAAAAGATGATCACCTAACATGCATAATACAAACAATCACAGACATACACATATTTTACACATAAAAAGGCCCACAAAGTGAGCTGTAAAAAATAGTTGGGTGGTAAATGCGAACAGAGAGTACCGATCCTTATAGGATCACACACTGAAATTAAACCATCAGCCCGTCGCTCCCCTAAATAAGAGGGCCGGACCACCAAGCAGTGAGTATGACAAACATAAAACAATAAAAAACATCTTTTAAAGTTTTAAACTTTCTCTTCTAAAACCTATGGCAGTGATGGCTAACCTTGGTACTCCAACTGTCCAAAAACTACAAATCCCATCATGCCTTTGCCTCCCCGAGTTATGCTTAGAGCTGTCAGAGCATTGCAATGCCTGACGGGACTTTTAGTTTCACCACAGCTGGAGTGCCAATGTTAGCCATCACTGACCTATGGCCTCCTCCTCCCCAATAGCCATAGCCATTCCTCTCCTAAGTCAATGGTTCTTGCGACTGTATGTAACGCCATATGGCATCACACGCTAAAAAAAAAAAAAAGAAAAGAAAAGAAGTAAAACTACACTATTAGCCCGTCGCACTCCTAACAAAGGAGCGCCGGACCACGATATGGTAAAAATGACAAACATATAACAAAAAGATAATCACCTAACATGCATAATACAAACAATCACAGACATACACATATTTTACACATAAAAAGGCCCACAAAGTGAGCCGTAAAAAATAGTTGGGTGGTATCTGCGAATAGAGAGTACCGATCTTTCTGGCATCACACATTGAAATGAAACCATCAGGCCGTCGCTCCCCTAAATAAGAGGGCCGGACCACCAAGCAGTGAGTATGACAAACATAAAACAATAAAAAACATCTTCTAAAGAATTAAACGTAGTCTTCCACAACCTATGGCAGTGATGGCTAACCTTGGCACTCCAACTGTCCAAAAACTACAAATCCCATCATGCCTCTGCCTCCCCGAGTTATGCTTAGAGCTGTCAGAGCAATGCAATGCCGGATTGGACTTTTAGTTTCACCACAGCTGGAGTACCAAGGTTAGCCATCACTGACCTATGGCCTCCTCCTCCCCAATAGCCATAGCCATTCCTCTCCTAAGTCAATGGTTCTTGCGACTGTATGTAACGCCTTATGGCATCACACGCTAAAAAAAAAAAGAAGTAAAACTACACTATCAGCCCGTCGCACTCCTAACAAAGGAGCACCGGACCACAATATGGTAAAAATGACAAACATATAACAAAAAGATAATCCCCTAACATGCATAATACAAACAATCACAGACATACACATATTTTACACATAAAAAGGCCCACAAAGTGAGCTGTAAAAAATAGTTGGGTGGTAAATGAGAACAGAGAGTACCGATCTTTCTGGCATCACACATTGAAATTAAACCATCAGCCCGTCGCTCCCCTAAATAAGAGGGCCGGACCACCAAGCAGTGAGTATGACAAACATAAAACAATAAAAAACATCTTCTAAAGTTTTAAACTTTCTCTTCTAAAATCTATGGCAGTGATGGCTAACCTTGGCACTCCAACTGTCCAAAAACTACAAATCCCATCATGCCTCTGCCGCCCCAAGTTATGCTTAGAGCTGTCAGAGCATTGCAATGCCTGACGGGACTTTTAGTTTCACCACAGCTGGAGTGCCAAGGTTAGCCATCACTGACCTATGGCCTCCTCCTCCCCAATAGCCATAGCCATTCCTCTCCTAAGTCAATGGTTCTTGCGACTGTATGTAACGCCATATGGCATCACACGCTAAAAAAAAAAGAAGTAAAACTACACTATCAGCCCGTCGCACTCCTAACAAAGGAGTGCCGGACCACAATATGTTAAAAATGACAAACATATAACAAAAAGATAATTACCTAACATGCATAATACAAACAATCACAGACATACACATATTTTACACATAAAAAGGCCCACAAAGTGAGCCGTAAAAAATAGTTGGGTGGTATCTGCGAATAGAGAGTACCGATCTTTCTGGCATTACAGATTGAAATTAAACCATCAGCCCGTTGCTCCCCTAAATAAGAGGGCCGGACCACCAAGCAGTGAGTATGACAAACATAAAACAATAAAAAACATCTTCTAAAGTATTAAACGTACTCTTCCACAACCTATGGCAGTGATGGCTAACCTTGGCACTCCAACTGTCCAAAAACTACAAATCCCATCATGCCTCTGCCTCCCCGAGTTATGCTTAGAGCTGTCAGAGCATTGCAATGCCTGATGGGACTTTTAGTTTCACCACAGCTGGAGTACCAAGGTTAGCCATCACTGACCTATGGCCTCCTCCTCCCCAAAAGCCATAGCCATTCCTCTCCTAAGTCAATGGTTCTTGCGACTGTATGTAACGCCTTATGGCATCACATGCTAAAAAAAAAGAAGTAAAACTACACTATCAGCCCGTCGCACTCCTAACAAAGGAGCGCCGGACCACAATATGGTAAAAATGACAAACATATAACAAAAAGATGATCACCTAACATGCATAATACAAACAATCACAGACATACACATATTTTACACATAAAAAGGCCCACAAAGTGAGCTGTAAAAAATAGTTGGGTGGTAAATGCGAACAGAGAGTACCGATCCTTATAGGATCACACACTGAAATTAAACCATCAGCCCGTCGCTCCCCTAAATAAGAGGGCCGGACCACCAAGCAGTGAGTATGACAAACATAAAACAATAAAAAACATCTTTTAAAGTTTTAAACTTTCTCTTCTAAAACCTATGGCAGTGATGGCTAACCTTGGTACTCCAACTGTCCAAAAACTACAAATCCCATCATGCCTTTGCCTCCCCGAGTTATGCTTAGAGCTGTCAGAGCATTGCAATGCCTGACGGGACTTTTAGTTTCACCACAGCTGGAGTGCCAATGTTAGCCATCACTGACCTATGGCCTCCTCCTCCCCAATAGCCATAGCCATTCCTCTCCTAAGTCAATGGTTCTTGCGACTGTATGTAACGCCATATGGCATCACACGCTAAAAAAAAAAAAAAAAAAAGAAAAGAAGTAAAACTACACTATTAGCCCGTCGCACTCCTAACAAAGGAGCGCCGGACCACGATATGGTAAAAATGACAAACATATAACAAAAAGATAATCACCTAACATGCATAATACAAACAATCACAGACATACACATATTTTACACATAAAAAGGCCCACAAAGTGAGCCGTAAAAAATAGTTGGGTGGTATCTGCGAATAGAGAGTACCGATCTTTCTGGCATTACAGATTGAAATTAAACCATCAGCCCGTTGCTCCCCTAAATAAGAGGGCCGGACCACCAAGCAGTGAGTATGACAAACATAAAACAATAAAAAACATCTTCTAAAGTATTAAACGTACTCTTCCACAACCTATGGCAGTGATGGCTAACCTTGGCACTCCAACTGTCCAAAAACTACAAATCCCATCATGCCTCTGCCTCCCCGAGTTATGCTTAGAGCTGTCAGAGCATTGCAATGCCTGATGGGACTTTTAGTTTCACCACAGCTGGAGTACCAAGGTTAGCCATCACTGACCTATGGCCTCCTCCTCCCCAAAAGCCATAGCCATTCCTCTCCTAAGTCAATGGTTCTTGCGACTGTATGTAACGCCTTATGGCATCACATGCTAAAAAAAAAGAAGTAAAACTACACTATCAGCCCGTCGCACTCCTAACAAAGGAGCGCCGGACCACAATATGGTAAAAATGACAAACATATAACAAAAAGATGATCACCTAACATGCATAATACAAACAATCACAGACATACACATATTTTACACATAAAAAGGCCCACAAAGTGAGCTGTAAAAAATAGTTGGGTGGTAAATGCGAACAGAGAGTACCGATCCTTATAGGATCACACACTGAAATTAAACCATCAGCCCGTCGCTCCCCTAAATAAGAGGGCCGGACCACCAAGCAGTGAGTATGACAAACATAAAACAATAAAAAACATCTTTTAAAGTTTTAAACTTTCTCTTCTAAAACCTATGGCAGTGATGGCTAACCTTGGTACTCCAACTGTCCAAAAACTACAAATCCCATCATGCCTTTGCCTCCCCGAGTTATGCTTAGAGCTGTCAGAGCATTGCAATGCCTGACGGGACTTTTAGTTTCACCACAGCTGGAGTGCCAATGTTAGCCATCACTGACCTATGGCCTCCTCCTCCCCAATAGCCATAGCCATTCCTCTCCTAAGTCAATGGTTCTTGCGACTGTATGTAACGCCATATGGCATCACACGCTAAAAAAAAAAAAAAGAAAAGAAAAGAAGTAAAACTACACTATTAGCCCGTCGCACTCCTAACAAAGGAGCGCCGGACCACGATATGGTAAAAATGACAAACATATAACAAAAAGATAATCACCTAACATGCATAATACAAACAATCACAGACATACACATATTTTACACATAAAAAGGCCCACAAAGTGAGCCGTAAAAAATAGTTGGGTGGTATCTGCGAATAGAGAGTACCGATCTTTCTGGCATCACACATTGAAATGAAACCATCAGGCCGTCGCTCCCCTAAATAAGAGGGCCGGACCACCAAGCAGTGAGTATGACAAACATAAAACAATAAAAAACATCTTCTAAAGAATTAAACGTAGTCTTCCACAACCTATGGCAGTGATGGCTAACCTTGGCACTCCAACTGTCCAAAAACTACAAATCCCATCATGCCTCTGCCTCCCCGAGTTATGCTTAGAGCTGTCAGAGCAATGCAATGCCGGATTGGACTTTTAGTTTCACCACAGCTGGAGTACCAAGGTTAGCCATCACTGACCTATGGCCTCCTCCTCCCCAATAGCCATAGCCATTCCTCTCCTAAGTCAATGGTTCTTGCGACTGTATGTAACGCCTTATGGCATCACACGCTAAAAAAAAAAAGAAGTAAAACTACACTATCAGCCCGTCGCACTCCTAACAAAGGAGCACCGGACCACAATATGGTAAAAATGACAAACATATAACAAAAAGATAATCCCCTAACATGCATAATACAAACAATCACAGACATACACATATTTTACACATAAAAAGGCCCACAAAGTGAGCTGTAAAAAATAGTTGGGTGGTAAATGAGAACAGAGAGTACCGATCTTTCTGGCATCACACATTGAAATTAAACCATCAGCCCGTCGCTCCCCTAAATAAGAGGGCCGGACCACCAAGCAGTGAGTATGACAAACATAAAACAATAAAAAACATCTTCTAAAGTTTTAAACTTTCTCTTCTAAAATCTATGGCAGTGATGGCTAACCTTGGCACTCCAACTGTCCAAAAACTACAAATCCCATCATGCCTCTGCCGCCCCAAGTTATGCTTAGAGCTGTCAGAGCATTGCAATGCCTGACGGGACTTTTAGTTTCACCACAGCTGGAGTGCCAAGGTTAGCCATCACTGACCTATGGCCTCCTCCTCCCCAATAGCCATAGCCATTCCTCTCCTAAGTCAATGGTTCTTGCGACTGTATGTAACGCCATATGGCATCACACGCTAAAAAAAAAAGAAGTAAAACTACACTATCAGCCCGTCGCACTCCTAACAAAGGAGTGCCGGACCACAATATGTTAAAAATGACAAACATATAACAAAAAGATAATTACCTAACATGCATAATACAAACAATCACAGACATACACATATTTTACACATAAAAAGGCCCACAAAGTGAGCCGTAAAAAATAGTTGGGTGGTATCTGCGAATAGAGAGTACCGATCTTTCTGGCATTACAGATTGAAATTAAACCATCAGCCCGTTGCTCCCCTAAATAAGAGGGCCGGACCACCAAGCAGTGAGTATGACAAACATAAAACAATAAAAAACATCTTCTAAAGTATTAAACGTACTCTTCCACAACCTATGGCAGTGATGGCTAACCTTGGCACTCCAACTGTCCAAAAACTACAAATCCCATCATGCCTCTGCCTCCCCGAGTTATGCTTAGAGCTGTCAGAGCATTGCAATGCCTGATGGGACTTTTAGTTTCACCACAGCTGGAGTACCAAGGTTAGCCATCACTGACCTATGGCCTCCTCCTCCCCAAAAGCCATAGCCATTCCTCTCCTAAGTCAATGGTTCTTGCGACTGTATGTAACGCCTTATGGCATCACATGCTAAAAAAAAAGAAGTAAAACTACACTATCAGCCCGTCGCACTCCTAACAAAGGAGCGCCGGACCACAATATGGTAAAAATGACAAACATATAACAAAAAGATGATCACCTAACATGCATAATACAAACAATCACAGACATACACATATTTTACACATAAAAAGGCCCACAAAGTGAGCTGTAAAAAATAGTTGGGTGGTAAATGCGAACAGAGAGTACCGATCCTTATAGGATCACACACTGAAATTAAACCATCAGCCCGTCGCTCCCCTAAATAAGAGGGCCGGACCACCAAGCAGTGAGTATGACAAACATAAAACAATAAAAAACATCTTTTAAAGTTTTAAACTTTCTCTTCTAAAACCTATGGCAGTGATGGCTAACCTTGGTACTCCAACTGTCCAAAAACTACAAATCCCATCATGCCTTTGCCTCCCCGAGTTATGCTTAGAGCTGTCAGAGCATTGCAATGCCTGACGGGACTTTTAGTTTCACCACAGCTGGAGTGCCAATGTTAGCCATCACTGACCTATGGCCTCCTCCTCCCCAATAGCCATAGCCATTCCTCTCCTAAGTCAATGGTTCTTGCGACTGTATGTAACGCCATATGGCATCACACGCTAAAAAAAAAAAAAAAAAAAGAAAAGAAGTAAAACTACACTATTAGCCCGTCGCACTCCTAACAAAGGAGCGCCGGACCACGATATGGTAAAAATGACAAACATATAACAAAAAGATAATCACCTAACATGCATAATACAAACAATCACAGACATACACATATTTTACACATAAAAAGGCCCACAAAGTGAGCCGTAAAAAATAGTTGGGTGGTATCTGCGAATAGAGAGTACCGATCTTTCTGGCATTACAGATTGAAATTAAACCATCAGCCCGTTGCTCCCCTAAATAAGAGGGCCGGACCACCAAGCAGTGAGTATGACAAACATAAAACAATAAAAAACATCTTCTAAAGTATTAAACGTACTCTTCCACAACCTATGGCAGTGATGGCTAACCTTGGCACTCCAACTGTCCAAAAACTACAAATCCCATCATGCCTCTGCCTCCCCGAGTTATGCTTAGAGCTGTCAGAGCATTGCAATGCCTGATGGGACTTTTAGTTTCACCACAGCTGGAGTACCAAGGTTAGCCATCACTGACCTATGGCCTCCTCCTCCCCAAAAGCCATAGCCATTCCTCTCCTAAGTCAATGGTTCTTGCGACTGTATGTAACGCCTTATGGCATCACATGCTAAAAAAAAAGAAGTAAAACTACACTATCAGCCCGTCGCACTCCTAACAAAGGAGCGCCGGACCACAATATGGTAAAAATGACAAACATATAACAAAAAGATGATCACCTAACATGCATAATACAAACAATCACAGACATACACATATTTTACACATAAAAAGGCCCACAAAGTGAGCTGTAAAAAATAGTTGGGTGGTAAATGCGAACAGAGAGTACCGATCCTTATAGGATCACACACTGAAATTAAACCATCAGCCCGTCGCTCCCCTAAATAAGAGGGCCGGACCACCAAGCAGTGAGTATGACAAACATAAAACAATAAAAAACATCTTTTAAAGTTTTAAACTTTCTCTTCTAAAACCTATGGCAGTGATGGCTAACCTTGGTACTCCAACTGTCCAAAAACTACAAATCCCATCATGCCTTTGCCTCCCCGAGTTATGCTTAGAGCTGTCAGAGCATTGCAATGCCTGACGGGACTTTTAGTTTCACCACAGCTGGAGTGCCAATGTTAGCCATCACTGACCTATGGCCTCCTCCTCCCCAATAGCCATAGCCATTCCTCTCCTAAGTCAATGGTTCTTGCGACTGTATGTAACGCCATATGGCATCACACGCTAAAAAAAAAAAAAGA